>NC_026002.2:25606426-25716377 GCF_000442705.2 Elaeis guineensis
AGTGCAGGGGCAAAATGGTAATTTTAAAACTTTTTCCAAAATTACTATTTTACAGCGAAATTATTAATTAATCTCATTAATTAATACTAATTAACCCTACACTAGGATCTAAATATGATACAACAGCATGCATTTAAATTTGAAATTCAAATTTGAATCAGTAAACGTTTTACAGTACTGTGTTCAGAACACATCACCTTTTGCGGGTAGTCGATCATCGCAATCTGATCACCGTCGGAGGGCTCTGATCATCACGTCGCAGCCACCCAACTGTCTGGCCTCTGCGGATCGTCCACACGAAGCTCCCGTCTGATCAGCTCCTCACGAATGCTAGTTCGTGATTTCACCCTTTTGATGGCAGATGTTGATCGAACTCCTTCGATCGATGTGTGCCGACTTCTCAGACTCTCCAGATCATCTGCACAGTTACTTGAGAGCTGATAGATCTCTCTCTGAAATTTGGTGGACTCACGATACTCGTGGCACACCAATCTCACTTCCCGAACCCTAGGTAGAAACCCTAGGGTACACACCAAAAACCCTATGCCCAATTTTCTCTCTTTTCTTTCTTTTTCTCTCGGAAGGTTTTGGACCTTCACCTTATGCAGAAGCCTTCCTCACACCCCAAAGTTTCTCTCCTAATTTTTCTACGCACGTCCCACCTTTCTCCTCTTTTTAAAACAATGTCGAACGTGTCTTATCCGCGTGAGAGGATAAAGACAAGAGGTTACACATTTGAATTCAAATCAAATTTGAATTCAAATGAAAACCAACTTATCCCTATCCTTTTGGGCGTGAGAAGAGAAGGGGCGTGGCTCTTTGTGCGTGGAAAAGTTTCACGAGAAACCTTTTCTCGTGTAAGTAATGTGGCGCACAAAATGGATAAGGATGAAAGGGCAAGTGATAAGTTATCCATTCAAATTCAAACATGCTTTGAATTTGAATGGCTAACTAATTAATTTATCCATCCATATGGCGCACAAATGAGGATGTGGGAAGGGTTTTATGTGAGAAAATTTCACGAGAAGTTTCTTCTCGTGAATTCAAATGGGTGCAAGGAAGTTGGGTGACGCAGGGAATTTAAAACAAGGTGGTTTGATTCAAATTGAGCCAACCTAGTTTAAAATAGGTTGAGTACAATTAGACAAATTAAACCCAACATAATTAGGCTTAATTAGGCTTAATAAAATCCTAATCAAATCAGGAATTAACTAAATCTAACCCTGATCAAATCAGGGACTAAACCACCTTAGCGATTAGGTCAACATTTAACCTAATCGGGTCAATCCAAACTGAATCCAATTCAATTGGACTTGATCCAAAAATAATTACTCAATCAAATTGAGTTAATTATGATTAAATTACTAATTAAATCTCTCATAAATGTTGAGTCCAAATCCGATGGGCAATCAGGCATCAGAGACCATCGATATGAAACCTGATCAAAGAGTTCAAATTTCAAATTCAAAATTCGAAATTCAAAATTTTGACCCCCGGTACCCAAAATGTGTGGAACTCATGATTAGAGAATCCTAATTCTCAATCATAGAGTTCCAGATAGATAAGACTCATAATCAGCCATCAGATCAGAAAGGAACCTCTAATGTGTGTGACCCCGCAGGTTCGAACCTAAGTCGGTAGCACAGGAACCAATTTTTGTACTAATCAAGTGACCATCTAGCAATGGTACCCGATGACCGGATAGGTCGAATAATCACAATCGCAACATTTAGAACCTACGTGAATATGGTTACCGTATAATTATCCCTTTTGACCCCTGTGTTTAGGATGACTCAGAGTTAAACTGTCAACCCTGATCATATCATCCAAATCATGCTCAACTCAATTAGTCCTGTGACTCCTCACTAGGACTACCCTGGCCAAGGTTTTGCTAAATTGAAACACGACTGTACACAGCTCCTAAACTGGAGTGGTCAATCCCATCTTGACACACGCACCGACAAGTCAAGTACTTGACTACACCCAGCAACCTTCCGTCACTGAATTAGAAATTCAGGTAGTCCAGTGCCTAAGTGCAGTGAGTTGCTTGCAAGTCACCGTGGCGGTCTCAGGTCGGAGGGACATTTATACCCATATCCCATCGGAGCAAATCTTGACAGCAGAAATAGCTCCGGAGTTGGTCACATTCAGTGCAGATGTACCATTACATCTCACCTGTATGCCATACCAGTGTCTCCACACTCTTTGGTTATGAGGACAACCAACCCATATGGCACACAACGACCTATGCTCGATAAATATTGTCGTCCTTGGTAACAACGTATCATTTGATCGCGAACATGTTTAAGGACTAAACGACAAATCCTCCTTTGTCGAGTCTAAATAGTCCTAAGGACTTCACCACAACACAGGAGTTCATTAGAAGATGAAACATTTATGATGAAAAAATATCAAAATAATTTTATTTATTTATAATTCATGTACTAATACAAAAGGAGCACAACCGTCAATAGGCTGACGATTGGCTTTGGGACACTATTCCCAACAATCTCCCACTTAGCCTAAAGCCTATCGGTGCAGTATCTAATACCCATCTTCGACTTGTAGTCATTGAACTCCTTCACCGCAATGGCTTTAGTGAATGGGTCGGCCAGGTTCTCCTTTCCGTCGATCTTCTGAAGGTCGACGTCACCTCGATCCACGATCTCTCGGATGAGATGGTAGCGGTGCAGAATATGCTTCATCCGCTGGTGTGCCTTTGGTTCCTTCGCCTGAGCAATGGCTCCAGAGCTGTCGCAGTAGAGCAGAACTGGACCAACAAGGGAGGGTGCTACTCCGAGCTCGGTGATGAATTTTCTCAGCCACACCGCTTCTTTGGCAGCATCTGATGCAGCAATATACTCCGCCTCGCATACTGAATCAGCCACAGTGTGCTGCTTGGAACTCTTCCAGCAGACAGCCCCACCATTAAGGGTAAAAATAAATCCTGACACACTCTTGCTATCATCTCGATCAGACTGGAAACTAGAGTCTGTAAACCTTATAAGTCTCAAGTCCGATTCACCATATATAAGCCACTGGTCCTTAGTATTTCTCAAATACTTCAGGATGGTTTTAACAACCTTCCAGTGATTCTCTCCTGGATCAGATTGGTATCTACTCACTACCCCTAGTGAGTATGCCACATCTGGTCGTGTACATGTCATGGCGTACATGATAGATCCCACTGCCGAAGCATATGGAATCCTACCCATACGCTCTCTCTCTTGAGGTGTTGTCAGACAATCCCTTTTCGAGAGAGAAATTCATGGCCTATCGGTAGATAGCCTTTCTTGAAATTTTCCATGCTGAACCTTTTCAGCATAGTATCAATGTACGTGGACTGGGATAAGCCAAGCAACTTTTTGGATCTATCCCTATAGATCCTCATCCCTAGGATGTAGGAAGCTTCTCCCAGATCCTTCATGGAGAACTGTGACGATAGCCAAATCTTTATTCCCTGTAATGCAGGGACATCATTCCCGATTAAGAGAATGTCATCCACATACAATACAAGAAATACTACTGCTGGACCATTAGCCCACTTATAAATGCAGGGTTCTTCTCCGTTCTTAACGAAGCCATACATTTTGATCGTCCTATCAAAACGTATGTTCCAACTCCGAGATGCCTGCTTAAGTCCATAAATGGACCTCTGTAGCTTGCACACCTTAGACTCATCTGTGGATGTGAACCCTTCAGGTTGTATCATATACACCTCTTCGTCCAGCTCTCCATTTAGGAAAGCTGTCTTCACATCCATCTGCCAGATTTCATAGTCCAGATGGGCAGCTATCGCAAGCATAATCCGAATGGATTTGAGCATTGTCACAGGAGAAAACGTCTCGTCATAGTCTATACCATAACGTTGACGATATCCCTTGGCAACCAGACGGGCTTTATAGGTCTCCACCTTTTCGTCTGCGCCCCTCTTCCTTTTGAAGACCCACTTACACCCTATGGGTTTTACTCCTTCGGGTGGGTCAACCAATGTCCACACATCGTTGACCTTCATGGACTCCATTTCGGATTTCATGGCCTCTAGCCATTTCTCACAGTCAGGTCTCTGCATTGCATCCATGTAGGTGATCGGATCCTCATCATTTTCATCAAGTTCGATAGGATCACCATCCCGGACCAAGAAACCATAGTATCTGTCCGGTTGATGTGGTACTCTACCAGACCGCCTTAAGGGTGCATAATCAATGGGCTCCGGATCTGATCTAATCAAATCAGTTCAGGTTCAGTAACATGTGTCGGTTTTTCCACCTGTCGAACTTCGTCAAGTTCGACTTTAGAGGCAACAGTTCTTCACTAAGGAACTCCTTTTCTAAAAAGATTGCCTTAAGGCTGACAAACACCTTTTGCTCATCAGCAAGGTAGAAATAATACCCTTTGGTCTCTTTTGGGTACCCTATAAAATTACACTTGTCAGACCTAGGTCCAAGCTTATCTGTAATTAAACGTTTAACATAAGCCGGACACCCCCAAACCCTAAGGTGCGAGAGTACTGGCTTACGTCCTATCCATATCTCATATGACGTTTTGGCTACAGACTTACTCGGAACTCTATTTAGAAGGTAACAAGCCGATTCGAGTGCATATCCCCAGAGAGAGATCGACAGACCAGCAAACCCCATCATGGATCGAACCATGTCTAATAGGGTCCGATTCCTCCTTTCAGACACACCATTATGCTGTGGTGTTCCAGGAGGAGTCCACTGAGAGAGAATCCCATTCTCCCCTAGATACGTCAGAAACTCATTGGAAAGGTATTCACCTCCTCGATCAGATCGAAGAGTTTTAATACACTTCCCAGTTTGTTTTTCTACCTCATTTCAGAATAGTTTGAACATTTCAAATGATTCCGACTTATGCTTCATTAAATAGACATACCCATACCTAGATAGGTCGTCTGTGAAGGTTATGAAGTAGAAAAATCCACCTCTTGCACTTGAGCTCATGGGTCCACATACATCAGAATGTACCAGACCTAAGAGTTCACTGGCTCGCTCACCTTTTCCAGTAAAAGGTGACTTGGTCATCTTTCCAAGAAGACAGGACTCACAAGTTGGAAGTGATTCACAATCACTAACTTCAAGAATTCCTTCTTGAGCCAACCTGTTTATCCTGTTCTTATTGATATGACCTAGCCTACAGTGCCAAAGGTAGACTTCTGACACATTATCTATTCTAGAGCGTTTACCGAATTTTTGAACCACATTAACAGGCTGTGATAGTAAGTAAATTCCATTATTTATTTGTCCAACAAATATTGTAACACCATTCAAAATGATATTGCAAATATTTCTTTTTATTAAAAAATCATAACCGTACATGGCCAAAAGGCCTACAGAAATAATATTTAATAAAAAACTTGGACAATAGTGACATTCACTCAGAATTACATTACGAGAATTGATTACAAGACTCATGATTCCTAAAGCTAGAACTGGAACTTTGCTTCCATCTCCAACATTCAGGAACCTCTCGCCTTCATCAAATCTCCTACTGACCTGCAGACCCTGCATCGAATTACAAATATGATAAGGGCTTCCGGTATCCAATATCCAGGCAGTAGTATCACAAATCGAAAAGTTGCAAGGAGTTATCATATAATTACCTTGCTTCTTCTTTGGCCTGTTCGGGTCCAGGGAGGCAATGTATTGAGGACAGTTCCTCTTCCAATGCCCGTGCTTCTTGCAAAAGAAGCACTCCGCCTGGCTCTGGTCATGCTTGCGCTTCTTGGTCTGACCCCGTGCTACTGTCCCAGCATGAGATTGCACCTTCTTATTTTTCTTCTTCTTGTTCTTCTTCCCCTTCCCAAAGGGTTGACGACGAGAAGAAGACCCTCCCACTACATTCACCAACTCCTTATGGAGTTGGTGATCCTTCTCAAAGTTCTGCAGCAACCCCAACAATCCGTGGTAGTTTACTGCAGGCTTTGTCATTCGAAAATGAGTAAGGAATGGGAGGAAGGACTTGGGCAAGGAATTAAGGATCGCATCCTTACCGAGCTGCTCGTGCAGAGGAAAGCCCAATTTGCTTAGGCGCTCAATCATCTCGATCATATACAGTACATGATCAGTGACTGAGGCCCCATCCCTCATCCGAGCATTGAAAATAGCACAACTAGTTTTGTGCCTTTCAACGTCGTCAGGCGTGCCAAAAGAGTCGTTCAACATTTGAAGCATCTCCTGTGGTTGGGCGTTCTCAAACCTTCGACTGAACTCATCATTCATTGCTGCCAGCATAATACATCGAACGGTGGTGCGGTCATTGAGCCACTTCAAGTAAGTATCTCGGATCGCTTTACTAGCGTTCGGAGCTGGCTCCTCAGGTGCTGGATCCGTTACTACATAAAGGATCCGCTCATGCTCAAGGACGATTTTTAATTTTCGATACCAGCTATCGAAATTGGGTCCCATGAGCTTGTCATTATCTAATAATGACCGGAGCGATAGGGTAGTGGCCATAGCTGCTTAAAGGAAAATGAGACCTCTATTAGTACATAAATTAATACTAAAGATTTGGACTTTAGTCTAAAGTTTTTCCTAATATTTTTACGAACTGGTAGCCTCATCCTCCAATTCGAGGAATTACTTTAATTCCTTAATGGGTACTAGAATCCACACAGACTACACACGAGCCCAACTTTGGTTGGTCAACCCATGTGCATCTATGGGTAGGTTCTTAACCAGTTGTTTCTCTAAACAACTTCTAGTAATTTATTTTGCCCCAGAACCTAATCAGTAGGCTTTGGCCTCCACTGAGAAGATCTGGTTAGGTCCAACCATTAACATGACTTAATTTAGTGAATCGGACCAATAAATGATCAGGCCCGACTTTGGCCGGCCAACCTAACCACCATCAGAAAGACTCAATCAAATTATCATATTATGAATAATAATTCCATTAGCCAATGAGCACCAGGCCTTTGGGCCTCCAATGATCATTGAACTAATGGACTCATTATCATTCACTTAATGGGAGGCTATGACTTAGTTATCATTATAACTTAATCATTTTAGGGACCTAATAATTTTAAGGATTTTATTAAAGAATAGTAGAGAAGAAATCATCCAGTCAATTTCAATCCTCCCACTGACTTCACCAAGTCAGATTAAAAAGGATTTAATTAAAGCTAGCATTAGGAGCACCTAAATCAGTCATACTGATTTACCTAATGACATGGGTGAGCTCTAATCACCAAGTGATCTAATCAAAATCTAACTTACCAGATTGGCCAGGTAAGTGAGATCAGTGGTGGGGATTTGCCATTAACTCGTCAATGATCGAATCAATGCGAGTAGCTCCCGCTTAAGAACCACTGGTCAAAACTGCCGAACTTACCTTAGACACCAACCGGTTCATTAGTTTTAATTTTGATCAACTTAGTAAATAGAGCTCCACCGCGTAGCCATGAATTAAGTCCATCTTGGTCTAGTTAAAGACATGGACCCATTCAACTACAACTATTGAAGTTGAGTCTAGAGTATCCTTGACCTAATCTAATTCAACTTTTGATTAGATTTGACCAATTACTCCAATTAGTCTATTTTTTTAAACTAACCTTAGGTCTAACCCAATTATGGACCTAATTCATCTAATCCATTGACCCAAAAGTTTATGCAATTGTCTTAGGTCTTAATTCACAATTCTAGACCTACTAGACAACACTTAATTCTTTTAATTAAGTACTTGGGCTGATGGGTCAGGGTTTGGCATTTCGAAAATAATTTTCAAATTTGAAAGATTTTATTTTCTGTTCACCAAATGTGTTAACTCATTTCACAAACGGGTCAGCACATTTCATAAACAGTAATTCTATTGCTCATTTCATAACAGAAAATAACTCAAAATAAATCATAAATTTTCTTTTAGATCTAATCTAACACATTCATGATAAATTTCTTAATTAAGTCCTTTCGCTGCTTCATCGACATGGGATATAATTGCATCGGCACCCCTACCGCCATAGGAGACCCCATCGAATGGGAAGAGAGGGCCTTTAAACCCTACTTTTCTCCTATGACCGGACGGCTATGGCAACCAACCCAATTAGATTACTTGCTACTTGGATCATGTATATCTAAATATACAAATTTCAAAATTTAAATTTTGAATTTCAAATTTCAAATTTCAAATTTCAAATTTTAAATTTTAAATTTGAGATTTCAACCAAATTTCAAATTTCGAATTTTCAATCTTTAAATTTTAAATTTTGAATTTTGAATTTCAAATTTTGAATTTCAAATTTCAAATTTCAAATTTGAGATTTCAACCAAATTTCAAATTTCAAATTTTGAATTTTGAATTTTAAATTTCAAATTTTGAATTTCAAATTTCAAATTTCAAATTTGAGATTTCAACCAAATTTCAAATTTCAAATTTTGAATTTCAAATTTGAAACTTCTAACAAATTTCAAATTTCAAATTTCAAATCTTTTTGAATTTCGAATTTCGAATTTTGAATTTCAAATTTAAACTTATAGATTACACCTTAATCTACGCATGCATATGTATATCATATTCTAGAACCTGGCTCTGATACCAATTGAAGCGAAAATTTAGTGCAGGGGCAAAATGGTAATTTTAAAACTTTTTCAAAATTACTATTTTACAGTGGAATTATTAATTAATCTCATTAATTAATACTAATTAACCCTACACTAGGATCTAAATATGATACAACAGCATGCATTTAAATTTGAAATTCAAATTTGAATCAGTAAACGTTTTACAGTACTGTGTTCAGAACACATCACCTTTTGCGGGTAGTCGATCACCGTAATCTGATCACCGTCGGAGGGCTCTGATCATCACGTCGCAGCCACCCAACTGTCTGGCCTCTGCGGATCATCCACACGAAGCTCCCGTCTGATCAGCTCCTCACGAATGCTAGTTCATGATTTCACCCTTTTGATGGCAGATGTTGATCGAACTCCTTCGATCGATGTGTGCTGACTTCTCAGACTCTCCGGATCATCTGCACAGTTACTTGAGAGGCTGATGGATCTCTCTCTGAAATTTAGTGGACTCACGACACTCGTGGCACACCAATCTCACTTCCCGAACCCTAGGTAGAAACCCTAGGGTACACACCAAAAACCCTGCGCCCAATTTTCTCTCTTTTCTTTCTTTTTCTCTCGGAAGGTTTTGGACCTTCACCTTACGCAGAAACCTTCCTCACACCCCAAAGTTTCTCTCCTAATTTTTCTACGTACGTCCCACCTTTCTCCTCTTTTTAAAACAACATCGAACGTGTCTTATCCGCGTGAGAGGATAAAGACAAGAGGTTACACATTTGAATTCAAATCAAATTTGAATTCAAACGAAAACCAACTTATCCCTATCCTTTTGGGCGTGAGAAGAGAAGGGGTGTGGCTCTTTGTGCGTGGAAAAGTTTCACGAGAAACCTTTTCTCGTGTAAGTAATGTGGTGCACAAAATGGATAAGGATGAAAGGGCAAGTGATAAGTTATCCATTCAAATTCAAACATGCTTTGAATTTGAATGGCTAACTAATTAATTTATCCATCCATATGGTGCACAAATGAGGACGTGGGGAAGGGTTTTACGTGAGAAAAATTTCACGAGAAGTTTCTTCTCGTGAATTCAAATGGGTGCAAGGAAGTTGGGTGACGTAGGAAATTTAAAACAAGGTGGTTTGATTCAAATTGAGCCAACCTAGTTTAAAATAGGTTGAGCACAATTAGACCAAATTAAACCCAACATAATTAGACTTAATTAGGCTTAATAAAATCCTAATCAAATCAGGAATTAACTAAACCTAACCCCTGATCAAATCAGAGACTAAACCACCTTAGCGATTAGGTCAACATTTAACCTAATCGGGTCAATCCAAACTGAATCCAATTCAATTGGACTTGATCCAAAAATAATTACTCAATCAAATTGAGTTAATTAGTGATTAAATTACTAATTAAACCTCTCATAAATATTGAGTCCAAATCCGATGGGCAATCAGGCATCAGAGACCATCGATATGAAACCCTGATCAAAGAGTTCAAATTTCAAATTCAAAATTCGAAATTCAAAATTTTGACCCCGGTACCCAAAATGTGTGAAACTCATGATTAGAGAATCTTAATTCTCAATCATAGAGTTTCAGATAGATAAGACTCATAATCAGCCATCAGATCAGAAAGGAACCTCTAATGTGTGTGACCCCGCAGGTTCGAACCTAAGCCGGTAGCACAGGAACCAATTTCTGTACTAATCGAAGTGACCATCTAGCAATGGTACCCGACGATCGGATAGGTCGAATAATCGCAATCACAACATTCAGAACCTACGTGAATATGGTTACCGTATAATTCATCCCTTTTGACCCCTGTGTTTAGGATGACTCAGAGTTAAACTGTCAACCCTGATCATATCATCCGAATCGTGCTCAACTCAATTAGTCCTGTGACTCCTCACTAGGACTACCCTGACCAAGGTTTTGCTAAATTGAAATACGACTGTACACAGCTCCTAAACTGGAGTGGTCAATCCCATCTTGACACACGCACCGACAAGTCAAGTACTTGACTACACCCAGCAACCTTCCGTCACTGAATTAAAAATTTAGGTAGTCCAGTGCCTAAGTGCAGTGAGTTGCTTGCAAGTCACCGTGGCGGTCTCAGGTCGGAGGGACATTTATACCCATATCCCATCGGAGCAAATCTTGACAGCAGAAATAGCTCCGGAGTTGGTCACATTCAGTGCAGATGTACCATTACATCTCACCTGTATGCCATACCAGTGTCTCCACACTCTTTGGTTATGAGGACAACCAACCCATATGGCACACAACGACCTATGCTCGATAAATATTGTCGTCCTTGGTAACAACGTATCATTTGATCGCGAACATGTTTAAGGACTAAACGATAAATCCTCCTTTGTCGAGTCTAAATAGTCCTAAGGACTTCACCACAACACAGGAGTTCATTAGAAGATGAAACATTTATGATGAAAAAATACCAAAATAACTTTTATTTATTTATAATTCATGTTCTAATACAAAAGGAGCACAATCGTCAATAGGTTGACGATTGGGACACTATTCCCAACAGCTATCTCTCTCATCTTCTTCTCACTAGGCCGCTTAGTTGAAGTTAAGGTTTAGATGAGGTAGGATCCTAATTATTAAAAAAAAATCATCTAAATGTCGTGATTCTCCTCTATTATCCATTGAAAAAGATTAGAAATAATGCATTTGATCTCCCATGGGATTTCTATTCTTATCCTTCAAACACCACTGATGGCTTTCATAGTCAACTTTAGGAACCTAGCAATGGACCGATATTTTTTTCTGGACCCAAAAATTGATTTTGATGAATACACAATATTTGAGTATATAATGGTACTAATGGTTTGTTGAAGTATTTGTTTAAAAAGTTTCAGGAAGCTAAAAATACTACAAGAATGCCTGAAAAATTGATAAAGTTGAAAGCCAAGGAAAGGAAGTTTGAGAAGTTACTTTATGAGAAATATAATAGTAGAGGCCAAGAGTCGACTCTAAATTTTAAAGAGATTGCTCTAGCATATAAAACTCAAAGTGGTATAGAACTATAAGTCGACTCCTAGATACTATGAGTTAGCTCTCTTAATTGAGACAGAAAGCTGTATTTTCTAACTTGGTCCTTGAGTCGACTCTAAGTTCTCTCGAGTCGACTCCTAGTCAACTTAGATTTGACCCCTACTAAGTCGAGTTAGCTCTTTTTGATAAGATAGAAAGGTGTTAAAATGGGCCTATGCCTGAGTCGACCCTAAGTTATCTTGAGTCGTCTCCAAACCAACTTTGAGTAGACTCCAGGTTGATCCGAATCGACTGGACTGTATTTGGTAGATCTAATGGCTAGTTTCATAGAAGCTACAGGACTATACAGAAGGCTCCTAATGGCTAGTTCTATTCTAATGGATAAAAAGCTATTTTTGGAGCTTCTAAGAGCCTTAAATACTGACCAAACTCATTGAAGAAGGTAGGAAAGAAAGAAAATAAAAAGAAAAACTAAGATTCCTTAAGAGTTCATTCAAAGGAGTGCAATCAATTTTCAATAATCAATCTCTTAAGATTTCAGAGGATTTCAAGAAGAAAAAAAAACATTTATTGTGAAGTTTCCTCAACAACATTCTTATGAGCTTCATCGACATTTTCTTTTGCCCTTTAGGAGCTTATTTCCTGTGTTCATATTCTTTTATTTACTCTTTGCTATAACAAGTGCCAATTGGGATTGAAACTCGAGAAAAGGCCAATCTAAATCTTGAATTATAGTATATTATTGTAAAAGTCTAGGAGTGACTTTGGAAAGTGATTTTGGTTGATTTTCACTAGGAAATCAATTGGATTTTGATTATGAGCCTGAAAAATCAATCTTACTGTAATTTTGGAGAGATTATAGCAAAATTCCCGACAGTGTGCTTAGGGAGTAGATGCAAGTGCTGAACCATTACAAAATCTTATGTTTGTGTATATGCTTCTATTACTTTTATTTGCATCCTTGTTTATTAGTTTTAATTTACTACATTCACTGCATCTTCACTATGCACAGTCTAAATTTAGTACATAAATATTTTAATTAAAAAAAATAAATTCACCCCTCCCCCCCCTCTTGGACATCTATTAGGCAACATTTCTATTTTTTCTTTTATTTTAATAATATTAGTATTGCAAAGGAATTCAAAGGTAAAATTTGAAAGAATTATTGATTTTATTAGTTTGCTTTTTGAGATACAGGATAGGAGGTAAAGATAGGATTTATTAATTATTTTTTCCTAGTTGGGAACTTTAGGAAAGTAGGTAAAAAAGGAGATCGAATTAAATATAAACTTATTATGTTTATACAGCTTTCCTTCTACAAAAATCAAGAAAATAAAGAGAAAAGGAGGAACCATTTTTTCACTCCTGTAATCTTTTTTTAATAAAAATTTCTCCAAGATCTATTCATCTTCCTCTCTCTCTCCCCCTCTTTTTCTTTTCAAGTAAAATTTATAGAAAATAGAAAAATATAAAAACCAAAACTAGAGCCAATATTACTATTCTTTAAACCCTCCTTAAGCTAGATTTCTAGTAACAATTCTCCTTATTCCTTTTCTTCTCCAACTCCTTCAACCTCAAGCCACCCAAAGAAACCCTAATCCAACTTTTTAAAAGTCTGAAAACCATCTTTTAAGGAAAAGAAGACCTATTGATGGATGCTAGAGGTCTAACATGAGTTTCCAAGCAAACTGTAGATGACCAAACTACTCTAAGTAAGGAATTAAATAAATTATTGTCAAAATAGTATACAAAAATTTTAAAATTTAAAGAAGTAACTACAACCTAAGGATAACTAGCAACTTTTTATCTTGCGATCCAAAAAAATTCTTATCAAAATCTATTAGATTTTTGGGAGACATCACGATAGAGAATACTAACTGGCTACATTACATATCCGTAAATCCACTAGAGGTAGCATAGAACTCATCATGCACTAAGCTATTTTTTATTATTTTTTAAATATATCCTTTATTCTGATTTTGGAAATAGGTTAGAATAGGCTTTCCAAGCACTAAGCTAGCGTTGGAGGGGTGATGAAGAGTGTGCCTCATTTCCCTTTCCACTCTTTTCTTTAGCCTTTTTTATGATATCTACTTTGAAAAGTATATGTGGCGATGTTATTTCAAATAGAGGGTAGCCTACCTTAGAATCTCGGCAATTGGATCTAAAGAAGAAGGTGATCTATCCCTTGATTTTCTAGCGATATTAGCCATGATCTCTTAGCACATTTCCTCAATCTCCTCTTTCCACTACACTATCACTTTAAGATTGAAGAGGTGAAATTCTTTATCTCACTAGCCTTGTGGAGAGGATTATGGGCCCCAACAGTAGCACTAATTGTAATAGGGGTGATGGTGGACAAAGAAGTCTTCAAATCTTGTTGGGTTTTTTAAGATATGGGAAAGAAAACTCTTGGTTGAGTGGTTGAAAAATGGAGGGCTCCTATTGGCTGCACCTAATGATTAATTATTATGGTCAATGTTGACTTGATAAATGTAAGATATATCGATGGCTAGATTTAGGTATATGCAATCTATGTTTTAATCATCATGTCATTGGTATTTTAGGATTTATTGCAAAGTCTTGTTTGAAATGGGGTTATGAAATACAAATGAAACTGAAAAGAAGAGGAACCCCATAGGTGCATGCCGGATTTTTAAAGCACTTCTCAAATTCAACAGTATGAGGTTATATTTTGAAACATTACATGGATACTTTTGGGAATAACTTAACTATTGAGATGTTATAAATATTCTATTAATATAAACTACTTCTAATTGGCAATTGGTAGGTCTCTTAGTATTTAGGAGGAATTAGCGAAAACTTTGCAAGCCTTTTTTGGTGTAAAGTAGAAGTTTCACACAAAAGAAATATTGGCATTTGCACACAATTCTTACGATGAAGGGTGTTCCATGAAATTATCTCATATAAATAAGATGGGACAAAGTGACTACCAAATGTTATTGTTAAGAGGATAGAACTTATAGAAACTTTAACATAGCAGTATATTTTTCAGTACATTAATATAGTAGACATTATTTCTATGCAAAACCACTACATTCCCTTGCTCTCTAAGGTGGTAGGATGGAATTGGTGAGATTTAGGAGCATTTGTGAAATCATAAGAGCAACAACAATGTTCATCTGTCTTGTGACATATTCCTTTGTGAAATCCAAAATTAGTGCATTCCTCGTGGCACTTGGTTGAACATAATCTAATGCAAACAAGAACTTCTCTTCCTGCAACAAACAAACAAACAAATAAATAAGCATGCATACTCATAAATATATATAGAATCCAATCATGATTAAGGTGCAAGAATATCAATCTACTTCATAAATGATAATTAAAAAAAAAAGAAAGAAAAAGAGGACAAATGATGTGTTTTAAGGCCTTCAACATTTCTTCAATTTCTTTCAGTTTTGTCGACTAAATTAGAGACAAATGTTTGTACCATAAGCCATGGGCAAATTGAGAATGGCAATGGTGATGAAGATTTTAATGATAGTGGAAGAGAAGGTGGGAGACATGTTCTCTAACTTCTTCATTTGATTTGAGAATATCGCTCCAAAGATTCAAATTTATACTCTTTTAAGATAGGTCACCTCTAACTAGTAATAACTAAGTAGGTAATGGATGTCTTGAAGAAGTTTCTTTCCCTTAATTGCCGTTAGCCACCAAATCTAGATCATCTCATAGTAGTTTTCATAATCAGTTACATTTGTAGAATGGAAACATAATTCTTCTCCTTCCCTGGTGGCATCTTAATACTAATTGAATATCCTTAAAACATAGCATCAATTTAAGCGATTCTTGAATGGAGAAAAATGGAGGAATGAAGTAACATGGAGAATTTAATGGCATTTAAAGAATAATTCATATCTGTATAGTTCGGTTTAAATTTTAATGGTGTCTTAAATATTGCTAGCATTCTTGTACTGAAGTAATTCATTTGGTTTCGATTGTTATATAACAACATCAAGATATATATGACTTATTTTGATGATCTTTTGGAAAACTAGCTTGATGTTGAAAATCCATTTAGGTCGAAAATCCGGTCTGGACTCAAATTCAAGGTGGGTTTGAGGCTAGCTATATATACATCTGCATATACAAATCTCACTAGAATTTGTGTAATCATATGAAATTAGAATCGATGTTACACTTCTACATGTTTTGTTTGATTTGTATAAGTTTTTATATGATATGGGAGCATTTATAGGTAGCTTGATTAAACTGATCTAACTAACCCAACCTAACATGAAATGACCCAATTTTGATCCTCACCTCAAAAAATTGATATGAGCTTGGCTTTCGGTTCAGGAGCTTTGGTTGAAGGTTGGGTTAAGTTCGATTCTATGCAAAGATCTTAGAGCCTCAGGTTGGACATGGGTTGACCTCTAACTCGACCCAACCCATCTAATTTCAACTCCAACTAGATTCATATCTTGCTCCTTACTTTCATCTTCTTGTTGCTATCTCTCTCATCTTCTTCTCACTAGGTTGCTTAGTTGAAGCTAAGGTTAGGATGAAGTAGGATCCTAATTATTAAAAAAAGAAAACTCATCTAAATGTTGTGAGTCTCCTTTATTATCTATTGAAAAAGATCAGAAATAAAGCATTTGATTTTCCATGGGATCTCTATTCTTATCCTTCAAACGCCACCAATAGCTTTCATAGCCAACTTCAGGAATCTAGCAATGGACTGATATTTTTTTGTGGACCCAAGGGTTGAATTTGATGAATACAAAATATTAGAGTATTTGATGGTACTAATGGTTTGTTGAAGTGTACATTAAGAAAGTTTTAGGAAGCCAAAAATACTTCAAGAATGCCTAGAAAATTTCTAAAGTTGGAAGTCAAGGGAAGTAAGTTTGAGAAGCTACTTTATGAGAAATATGATAGTAGAGGCCAAGAGTCGACTCCAAATTTCAAATAGATTGCTCTAGCATACAAAACTCAAAGTGCTATAGAACTATAAGTCAACTCCTAGATATTATGAGTCAGCTCTCTCAATTGATATAAAAAGCCATATTTTTCAGCCCGATCCTCGAGTCAACTCCAAGTTCTCTCGAGTCCACTCCTAGTCAACTTAGAGTTGACCCCTATATAGCTGAGTTGGCTCTTTCAGATAAGATAGAAAGATGTTAAAATGGATCTGAGCCTGAGTCAACCCCAAGTTATTTTGAGTCGACTGCAAGCCAATTTTGAGCCGACACCAAGTTGATCTGAATTGACTCGACTGTGTCTGACAGATCCAATGGCTAGTTTCACAGAAGTTACAAAACTATATAGAAGGCTCCCAATAGCTAGTTCTATTTTAATGGGCAAAAAGTTATTTTGGACCTTCTAAGAGCCTTAAATGCCAATCAAACTCATTGAAGAAGGTAGAAAAGAAAGAAAACAAAATGAAAATCTAAGATTCTTTAAGAGTTCATTCAAAAGAGTGCAATCAATTTCCAACCATCAATCTCTTAAGATTTTAGTGGATTTCAAGAAGAAGAAAAAAGTATTTATAGTCAAGCTTCTTCAATGACATTCTCGAGAGCTTCATCAACATTTTTTTTTGCTCTTTAGGAGCTTATTTCTTATGTTCATATTCTTTTGCTTACTCTTGGTATAACAAGTTTCAATTGGGTTGAAACTTAAAAAAAGGCTTATGATATCCGGCCCTAAATTTTTTCCTACACGAATGTTAGGGCACAAAAAAATAGGGAGAAAGAGGAATAAAGACTCCTCATGGGAGTCTTCTTCTCCATCGAATCTGGCTAGAAATTGGACTCTTGGTGCTACCAAAACCCTAGAAAGCCCTCTATAAATCTCTCCCTCCCTCCTCCAAAGCCATTTATGATGAGCACCAGCCTTCCTCTTCTTTCTCTCTCTTTTCTTCTATTGAAGCTGCAGCATACCCTCACTGTGCCCACCTAAAATGCTCGCCAGAGACATCACCAGAGCCCAAGATAAGCCTCAACCCCTCTTCCTCTCTTTTTTTCCCTTCTTCTCATGCCTTTGTGCAAAGCCACTAGCCATTGGATTCATCGAAAAATTCACCAAAATCGAAGCCTTATTTTTTTCTATTTTGGCTGAGCATTCTTTTCCTTTTTTTGACCACCGCCACAGCTGTCCTTGGTGCCACACCCATGAATCATGACCTTCGACTTTCCTACCATCTTTTCTCGAGGTCATGGTTGCCGATAATCGGACAACGACTGGAGAAAATATGAGAAACAGGGTAGTCCCCTACTTTTCTAAGTTTTTCTTATTTTTTTATTGGCTGGCCACTTGTTGTCGATCATTCCTTGCTTTATGATTGTTGGTCATGCCCTACCACCTACTGCTGGACCTCCGGCTATGTCGCTGGACCATGACCCAAGCCAAAAACCAATAAAACCCACCTTCCCTTATTTTCTAAGAAAGAAAGAAAAAAAGAAGAGAGAGAAAAAGATAACTCTCTCTTAGGTCTCTCTCTCTAGGAGCACGTAGAGATCTCGATTCGAGCTTTTGTCTTCCCATCTGATTGGGCTCAATTAGGACTTTCGTTGAGAGAGATGAGGATTCTTTCTCTTGATTTCTCTCTCTTCACCCAATTTTTCTCTCTAAGAAGACCTATAGATCTTGATCGGGCTATCCTTTTCACTTCTAGCGATCTATGTTGATTCTAGCAAGATGATCTCAAATCACTTTTTATTCAATTTTGTTGAATTTATCGAATAAAAATTGATTATAATTTAATATTTTAAATAAAATTACTTAATTTATCTAATAAAATCTAAAGATCTAGGATGAATAAGATAAGTGGATCTCATGCTCCTTATTTGCTTACAAATTTTCATATTTTTCATACACATGACCTCTTGTTGATGAAATCATATATTTCATAAAATAAAAATTAGCATATGAGATATAAAAAAGTATATTTTATTATGATCATTGCTTTCATGAATATGTTTAATGAAAATAGCATATTTATGAAGCATAAATTTTATTATTATTTTATTTATATATATATATATTTTAAAAAAGATATAAAGATTTTAAATGCTCTTAGATATCTAGGAATAAATTTTTAAAATTAAGAAGATCGACGTCCGAAGCTAGCATCCATAAGAAATATGATCCCACCAATGGATATAAAGTTGACATACGAAATAAAAATTTTATCAATTAAAAAATATGATCTTATTATGAATATAATGTGACTTTAGTATAAATATCTATGAGTAATATTTTGAAACATGATATGAATACCTAACAAAAATAATTTATGAATCATGTTTATGAAATGTTCATGAATTTATGTATACATGATTATATTTATGACTTATTTTATAATATGCTCTATGAAATACTTTATTTTTATAGTATCTATTATTTTTTAAATATTATATTATTATAAAAAAATTTATGCTTGATCTAGTAAAGAAGCATAGGTTTTACTTATTGAACTAGTATAGCTGATATCTCTTTATTTTTTTCTTTTATAAAAGAATAAGATTAGGAATAATAAAGGATCCAGGCTTGGTGATTTGTATAGCAAGCTTGAAAATTTTGTAGCTGAAAACTTAGTTTATTAGATGATCATGAATTTTTATTTATGATATGGGTTTGGTATTTGATTGTGGATTTAGAGACTTTGGACCAATCTTAGTTTAATTACTTGATGAATAATGAAATTGAATCTTTTATTATATTTTGATTATGATGGATTTTAGTTGATTATCATGAATTAGCTTTGTATTATTATTGTCTGCATCTCAGTAATATGGCCATATAATGTCCTAGATTTGGGGCATGACAAGGCCAATCCAAATCTTGAATTAGAGTATATTGTTGTGAAAGCCTAAGAGTAAATTTAGGAAGTGGTTTTGGTTCATTTTTACTAAGAAAATTAATTGGATTTTGATTATGAGTCTGAAAAAATCAATCATACTGTAATCTTAGCGAGATCATAGTGAAATTCTCAAGATTGTGCTTAGGGAGTGGATGTAAGCGTTGAATTTAGCACCGGACAATTATAAAATCTTATGTTTGTGTATATGCCAGTATTGCTTTCATTTGCATCCTTGTATATTAGTTTAATTCACTACTTTCACTACATCTTTACTTTGTACAGTCTAAATTCAGTACATAATTATTTTAATTTAAAAAAAATTCCCCCTTCCCCTTTTGGGATGTCTATCAGGCAACAATTTTATTTTTTCTCTTATTTTAATAATATAGCATTGCAAAGTAATGCAAAGGTAAAACTTGTAAGAACTATTGATTTCATTGGTTTACTTTATGAGAGAGGGGATAGGGGGTAAAGATAGGATTGTTTTAATTATTTTTTCCTAGTTGGAAACTTCAAGAAAGTAGGCAAAAAATGGGACCATATTAAATATAAACTTATTATGTCTACATAACTATCCTTCAACAAAAATCTAGAAAATAAAGAAAAAAGAAGGAACCATATTTTTGCACCCATAATCTTTTTATAATAAAATTTTCTCCAAAATCTATTCATCTTCCTCTCTCTCCCCTTTTCTTTTTAAGCAAAATTTATAGAAAATAGAAAAATATAAAAATCAAAACCAGAGCCACTATTACTATTCTTTAAACTCCCCTTCTTGAGCTAGATTTCTAGTAAAAACTCTCTTTATTCCTTTTCTTCCCCAACTCCTTCAACCTCAAACCACCCAAAAAAATCGTAATCCAACTTCTTAAAAGTGCAGAAACCATCCTTTAAGGAAAAGAAGGCCTATTGATGCATGCTAGAGGTCTAATATTGAGTTTCAAAGCAAACTGTAGATGACCAAACTAGTATACAAAATTTTAAAATTTAAAGAAGTAACTACGAGCTATAGATAGCTAGCATCTCTTTACCTTGCAATCCAAAAAGTTTATCATCACAATCTATTAGTTTTTTGGAAGTACATCACGATAAAGAACACTAACTGGCTATATTACATATCCATAAATCCACCAGAGCTTGCATAGAACTAGCCAGGCAGTAAGCTATTTTTTGTTATTTTTTTATATTTGTCCTTTATTATAGATTTGGAAATTGGTTAGAATTAGATTTTCAAGCACTAAGCTAGCTTTGGAGGGGTGATAAAGAGTGTGCCTTGTTTCCCTTTCCACCCTTTTCTTTAGCCTTTTCTATGATATCTACTTTGAAAAATATGTGAGGCGATGTTATTTCAAAAGAATCTCAGCAATTGGATCTAAAGAAGAAGGTGATCTATCCCTGGGTTTTCTAGTGATATTAGCCATGATCTCTCAACATATTTCCTCAACCTCTTTCCATTGCACTATCACTTTAGAATTAGAGAGGTGAAATTCTTTATCTCACTGGCCTTGTGGAAAGGGTTGTGAGCCCTAGTACTAGCACCAATTGTAATAGGGGTTACAGTGGACAAAAAAGTCTTCAAATCTTATAGGGTTCATTACAATATGGGAAAGAAAACTCTTGGTTGAGTGGTTGAAAAATGGAGGACTCTTGTTGGATGCACCTAATGATCAATTATTATGGTCAATGTTGACTTGATAAATGTAAGATATATTGATGGCTAGAATCAAATATATGTTATCTATGTTTTAATCTTCATATCATTGGTATTGTAGTTTTTATTGCAAAGTCTTGTTTAAAAAGGGGTTATATATGAAATGCAGATGAAACTAAAACGAAGAGGAAGCCCATATGTGCATGCTAGATTTTTAAAGCACTTCTCAAATTCAACACTACAGACGTATATATTGAAACATTACATGGTTAATTTTGGAAATAACATAAATTTTGAGATGTTATAAATATTCTATAAACATAAGCTACTTCTAATTGGTAATTGGTAGGTCTCTCATATTTAGGAGGAAGCAAAACTTTACAAGCCTCTTTTGGTGTAAAATAGAAGTTTCGTATAGAAGAAATATTGGCATTTGTACACAATTCTTATGATGAAGGGTGTTCTATGAAATTATCTGACATAAATAAGATGGGACAGAGTGATTATTAAATATTCTTATTAAGAAGATAGAACTTA
The DNA here is from genome assembly GCF_000442705.2 of Elaeis guineensis. NCBI lineage: Eukaryota > Viridiplantae > Streptophyta > Magnoliopsida > Arecales > Arecaceae > Elaeis > Elaeis guineensis. The sequence continues at coordinate 25,627,996 of NC_026002.2, forward strand.
CAGATATTTTAACATAGTGGACTATTTTTCAATACATTAATACAGTAGACATTAATGCTATGCAAAACCACTATATTCCCTTGCCCTCTAAGGTGATAGGATGGAATTGGTGAGATTTAGGAGCATTTGGGAAATCATACAAACAACAACAACTTTTCACTATATTGAGACATATTCCTTTGTGAAATCCAAAATTAATGCATTCCTCGTGGCACTTGGTTGAACATAATCCAATGCAAACAAGATCTTCTCTTGCTGCAATAAATAAATAAATAAATAAATAAATTAGCATGCATACTCATAAATATATATAGAATCCAATCATGGTTAATTAAGGTGCAAGAATATCAATCTACTTCATAAATGATAATTAAAAAAAAAAAGAAGAGGAAGCATAATGTGTTTTAAGGCCTTTATCATTTCTTCAATTTCTTCCTATTTTGTCGACCAAATTAGAAAAAAACATTTGTACCATAGGCCATGGGCAAACTGAGAATGGCAATGGTGATAAAGATTTTAATGATGGTGGAGGAGAAGGTGGGAGAAATGTTCTCTAACTTCTTCATCCGGTTTAGAATATCGCTCCAAAGATTCAAATTTATACTCTTCTGAGATGGTGACCACTAACTAGTAATAACTGCAATAGGTAACGGATGTCTTGAAGAAGTTTCTTTCTCTTAATTGCGATTGGCTACTAAATCTAGATCATGTCATAGTAGTTTTCATAGTCACTATGATTAATAGGATGGAAACATAATTCTTCTCCTTCCCCGGTGTCATCTTGATACTAATTGAATGTCTTTAAAACATAGCATCAATTTAAGTGATTCTTGAATGGAGAAAAATGGAGGAATGAAGCAACATGGAGAATTTAATGGCATCTAAAGAATATTTCATGTTTGTATAGTTTAGTTTAAATTTTAATGGTGTCTTCAATATTGCTAGCATTCTTGCACTGAAGTAATTCATTTGGTTTCCATTTGTCATATAACGACATCGAGATTTATATAACTTGTATTGATGATCTTCTAAAAAACTACCCTCCATTTAGTTTTGATGACCAAGTCTACAGGCTAATTCTCTCTTGAAGTTTGAGATGAAGGAAACTGACCCTCCAAAACTAAAGCAATTTGGTTTTCATTGATGTAGTTCTATATGTACTTCCAAAATCTACAAGCTCTTAGAACTTGAGAATGGAAAATGGAAGCTATTTATCAATTCACACTTCTCGATAATGTACTGGCCAACCATTTATATGACTTGAGAATCCATGTTGCAACTATAAATAATAATAAGAAAAAACACATTCTTAGCTGAAAATAGTCTCATCAATGGAAGTAGTATGGAGAACTTAGATATGCATAGATGTATATTAGAGCCATGGAATATTTTTCCTTTAACTGTAAACTCTTTATAAGGTTGTTGTGGCATTATCTGGTTAGTTTTAGGATTTTCAAATTTTGAAATCTTGACTCTATTTTTTTAATTATACTCTATAGTGCTTGAATTTTGATATTTAGATGATGCTTATTTGTTGCATAGAAAGTCCTTGAAAATGAGAATGTGAAAGATAAAATTCTTCATCTATAATTGATAAATACTTGAATTAGTATACTAGAAGCACCTGATTTGTTATTAATTGATTATTATTATTGAGAATTTGATACTTCTTAATCTATTTTGTAGATAATTAGGAGACTGAGCACATACAATAAAAATTGGACTCGATTTGGCTCAGATTTGGATGAATCGAGTAATCAATTCAAATCAAAGCAAATCACTAGCCCAAGCTCAAATGAAAGAATTACACGGACATGATTCGGATGCAAAAAGCCAACATATGAAAATAAAGCATGGACATATGCAGCATTTATACAAAAGAGTAAGGTTTGTTTTGGAAGAGTGGACTTCGATATGACATTAAATGTGATGGGGCCATGTGCATTTAAAAAAATTCATAAAAAGAAAACTTTGAGCTTCTGGGCATTACTGGCTTGACTGGTGCATGTGAGATGATACATGTTGGGTGCAGTATGGAGAAGGGACTCATGTGAAGGCTAGGAAGTAGCAGATGGATCCACGCAGAGGGAGATGCGAGCGACGAAGCAGCGAGCGGACACACATAGATCCATGCAGAAAAAGAAAAAAAAAATTTTGAAGAAATTATTCATGCCATCCTTTCCCTTCATCTCATCCATCCAATCTTTTCTTATTCTTAAATCTCACCTGTTGGGTATAAAAGTGACCACAGCCGAAGTCCTCCGCGGGATCGACTGCTTGACCACTCCGCCGGGACTCCTACGGGAGCCGGGCTCCATCCACGACTCCAACGGCTACATACAGGCTCCGCCTGGACTCCTACGCGAGCCGGGCTTCGTCCTCGACGCCAACAGCGGCAAGCAGCCTTCGTTCGGACTCCTACGGGAGCCGGACTCCGCCGACAACGTCAACCGCAAGCAGGCTACGCCCGGACTCCTACGGGAGCCGGGCTCCATCCTCAACTTCAACCGTCGGTAAGCGCTGTCCGGACTCCTACGGGAGCCGGACTTTGCCTTTAACCTTGATTGCAGGAAGACTCCGCCCAGACTCTTACGAAAGCCGGGCTTCGTCCTCGACTCCAACGGCTACATACAGGCTCTGCCTGGACTCCTACGGGAGCCGGACTTCGTCCTCGACGCCAACAGTGGCAAGCAGCCTTCGTCCGGACTCCTACGGGAGCCGGACTCCACCGACAACGTTAACCGCAAGCGGGCTCCACCCGGACTCCTACGGGAGCCGGGCTCCGTCCTCAACTTCAACCGCCGGTAAGCGCTGTCCGGACTCCTACGGGAGCCGGACTTTGCCTTTAACCTTGATTGCAGGAAGACTCCGCCCGGACTCCTACGGGAGCCGGGCTTCGTCCTCGACTCCAACGGCTACATACAGGCTCCGCCTGGACTCCTATGGGAGCCGGAATTCATCCTCGACGCCAACAGCGGCAAGCAGCCTTCGTCCGGACTCCTACGGGAGCCGGACTCCGTCGACAACGTCAACCGCAAGCGGGCTCCGCCCGGACTCCTACGGGAGCCGGGCTCCGTCCTCAACTTCAACCGCTGGTAAGCACTGTCCGGGCTCCTACGGGAGTCGGACTTCACCTTTAACCTTGATTGCAGGAAGACTCCACCTGGACTCCTACGGGAGCCGAGCTTCGTCCTCGACTCCAACAGCTGCAAGCAGCCTTCGTCCGGGCTCCTACGGGAGTCGGACTCCGCCGACAACGTCAACCGCAAGCGAGCTCCGCCCGGACTCCTACGGGAGCCGGGCTCCATCCTCAACTTCAACCGCTGGTAAGCACTGTCCGGACTCCTACGGGAGCCAGACTTCGCCTTTAACCTTGATTGCAGGAAGACTCCGCCCGGACTCCTACGGGAGCCGGGCTTCGTCCTCGACTCCAACAGCGGCAAGCAGCCTTCGTCCGAGCTCCTACGGGAGCCGAACTCCACCGACAACGTCAACCGCAAGCGGGCTCCGCCCGGACTCCTACGGGAGCCGGGCTCCGTCCTCGACTTCAGCCGCTGGTAAGCACTGTCCGGACTCCTACGGGAGCCGGACTTCGCCTTTAACCTTGATTGCAGGAAGATTCCGCCCGGACTCCTACGGGAGCCGGGCTTCACCATCAGCCCCAAGCTTCAGCCGATGGACCTGCATACCCTGGCTGTATCAACGGCCATGATTCTGCTCCACTCACTGCGGCAGACCCTATGCGACCCCATTATCCTCTGACAGGCTGTATCAACGGCCATGATTCTGCTCCACTCACTGCGGCAGACCCCACGCGGCTCCATTACTGTCTGACAGGCCACAATAAACGGCCCCAATCCTGCTCCACCTCCTGCGACGGATATCGCACGATTCTCCCATCCGCTGGCAAAATGCGACAGCAAACGCCGCCCCACTTCCCGCGGCAGATTCCATGTGGCACGCTCCAGCAATGGCCACGAGTCCACTCCACTACTCTTCGCCGCATATTCCGCCTGACCCCGGGCAGCCCACTATGAGGCGGTTACAAACGTCGCCATCAGTCCGTTACCTCCTCCGCCTATAAAAAGGAGGACCCAGATACGTTATTCTATAAGCTCATTTTCTTATCTCAAAACTCTGCTAAATTCTCCGTTCGAGCACTCCATTCTTGTTGAGGCAGAGAACTGACTTGAGCGTCGGAGGGTCTTGTCGGAGCAACCCCACCTCCGATTTAGACTTCCTTTGCAGGTCCCGATGGCGACCGCGACTTCCCCGACTCCAGCTCATCCGGCGCCGGCAAATTTTTGCACCAACAGGATTGGCGCTAGAGGAAGGGTCTGTGTCTTCGCAGTACCCTTGTTCTTAAATGAGCGTTCAACGGAGCCACCCCGATCGTCTCCTCCGGCATCCACTCCTTGTCCCCTCCCCACGGGATCCATACTCGATGCCTCCGTGCAAGGCGTCCATGCGACGGTCTACGGCTTCCGCGGCCAGATCTCAGGCTCCGACCTCCCCTCCTGTTTCTCAACCTCCTCCTCCTCCGGCAGTGGCGGTCGGCGTGGAGCTGTTTGACTTGCTGGCGCAGCAGGTCAAAGGCCTCGTCGAAGCTGTGCAAGCGATGCAGCAGCAGCAGCCGCAGGCATCGGCGCACCCAGAAAGGACATCGTCGGAATGTCAGAACCCGGCGGCAGGACGGGCCACCTGGGCCAGCCGCCCCGTTCTTCCTGGAAAAATGGACCCAAGGGTGGAGAGCCCTCAATCGGACCACGACTCCACCCCGGGAAGATCCCTGCCCCCGTTCTGTCAGAGGACCCTCGAGACTCGAAGTCGAGAGGATTTCCTGGACCGGAGGCTCCAGGAGATGAACCGGTGGATTGAAGAACTCCGCCATGCACCTCCCGCTTATGGTGAGGATATTTGTACTGACCCTCCCTTCTCCCAGTTGATAATGCAGAAACCGATCCTGCCAAACTTCAAGCTTCCCCAGTTCGAAAGCTACGACGGGACTTCGGATCCGGTCGATCATTTGGAGGCCTTCCGGATGATGATGCTACTTCACGGTGCTCCTGACGCCATCCTTTGCCGGGTTTTCCCGTCTACTTTGAAGGGAGCAGCGAGGAACTGGTACTCGACTTTGAAACCAGGTACCATCTTTTCCTTCGATCAAATGAGCCACCAATTCGTGGCCCATTTTGTCAGCAGCCGGCGCCCCCGGAAGGGTTCGGAGTCCCTCATCAACATCAAGCAGAGGGAAGGAGAGTCCATACGGGCCTATATCAACCGCTTCAACATCGCTGCATTGGAAGTCCGGAACTTGGACCAATCAGTGGCCATGGCCGCCCTAAAGGGCGGCCTCCAGAAGAATGATCTGTTGTTTTCCCTGGAGAAGAAGTACCCCAGGGATTTTGTCGATTTGCTGGCTCGGGCTGAAGGATACGCCCGAGCGGAAGAAGCCTTCAGGATGAAGGATGAAGAGACGGCGAGGGAACGGCAGGCGGGAGATTCGAGTAAACCCGCCGTTGAGAAAAAACCAAAGGAAGCCCGGTTGCGCTCTCGATCCCCTCCCGGGCGTAAGCGCGTCCATACTCCACCGGGGGCACGCAGGCAAAGAAGCCTGAAATGCGGGGTTCGGCGGGGTTCCCCATCGGGAAGATTCCGCAACTACGCTCCCCTCAACGCCTCAAAGGCCCAAGTGTTAATGGAGGTCAGGGAGCAGCTCCCTAGGCCGGAGAGGATGCGCACACACCCCAGGAAGCGCAACCCCAACAAATTTTGCCTCTACCACCGCGACCACGGCCACGACACAGAGGAATGCATCCAGCTCCAGGATGAAATCGAGGAGCTCATTCGGCGAGGTCGACTCGACATGTTCATCCACCACAGGCCAGAGGGTAGAGGAGACCGGTCAAGAACCCTTCCACAGCCTGAACCACCAAGAAGGGAAGAGCAATCCGGGGACCGGCCTCCCATCGGGACTATCGACTCCATCACCGGAGGGCCTCAAGGAGGAGCGGGCTACCCGCGACCGTGAGGCTTAGAACACCTGTAAATGTATCACTTACACCTTGAATCTACATTTTTTTCTACTTAACGTACTCTTCCCACCTGGCGTGGATTTAGTATGACTGGATATGACCCCTTCAAAATCGAAGCTATGTCAGGAACAGGAGGAGAACCTCGTCCTGACAGGAGTAGAGTCAAAGGCCCGGTTCTTTTAGACCGGATGGGGGGAGAGGCCTTACAACGCCCTAATGTGCCCCCACAGCCATGTCAGGAACAGGAGGAGAACCTCGTCCTGACATGAGCAAAGTCAAAGGCCCGGTTCTTTTAGACCGGATGGGGGGAGAGGCCTTACAACGCCCTAATGTGCCCCCACAGCCATGTCAGGAACAGGAGGAGAACCTCGTCCTGACATGAGCAAAGTCAAAGGCCCGGTTCTTTTAGACCGGATGGGGGGAGAGGCCTTACAACGCCCTAATGTGCCCCCACAGCCATGTCAGGAACAGGAGGAGAACCTCGTCCTGACATGAGCAAAGTCAAAGGCCCGGTTCTTTTAGACCGGATGGGGGGAGAGGCCTTACAACGCCCTAATGTGCCCCCACAGCCATGTCAAGAACAGGAGGAGAACCTCGTCCTGACATGAGCAAAGTCGAGGGCCCGATTCTTTTAAGACCGGATGGGGGGAGAGGCCTTACAACGCCCTAACGCGCCCCCACGGCCAAGCCGGGAACGGAAGGGAAACCTTTTCCTGGCTCAAGGGGAAGGCCCGAACTCCTACGGGAGCCGGGTTCCATCCACAACACCAAGGAAGACTTCACCCGGACTCCTGAGGGAGCCGGATTCCGAACACGGCACCAAGGAAGACTTCACCCGGACTCCTAAGGGAGCCGGGTTCTGACCGCGACGTCGGGAGAGACTTCACCCGGACTCCTACGGGAGTCGGGCTCCACCCACGACTTTTACAGCAAGGGTTAATGGTGGCGAAACCCGGCCGTCCATCAAGGCCGGATGAAAGGAAAAAGCTTCCCCCCCTTTTTTCTTACGACGTCTACATCAGACAAACCAAATGACCGTAAAGGTTCGACAGACAGCAATGTTAATACAACGCGCGGATGAGGTAACACAAAACGTCCTTTTCATTCCATCTCTGATATACACACTACAAAGTCAGGGAAAGAAGGGCAGAACGACAAAAAGGAAGTAACTACATGAAAAAAATAGAAAAGCAAAAATAGGCTCTAAGAAGGCCCTGCTCCCTCCGACCTAGAGTTATCTACTCCGTCCCTCGACCAGGACTGCCTCAGATTCTCTATTTCTTCTTTTAGCTCTTCCTTCTTCTGCAGCACGTCCTCGAGCGCCCGACGAAGTTGCCGGCTCTCAGCTTCCGCCTCTCGACGCCTCTTCCTCAAAACTTCGGACTCCGCCTCCGCATCCGCAACGGCCCATCGCTCGAGCGCCAGCTGGATCTTCACTTGTTGCAGCTCGGCTGTCTTTTCCTCGAGGGAGACAGAAATCCCCTCAACGGTGCCTCTTAGGGCTTGGAGCTCTTCAGAATCCTGGGCGAAAATGAGCTGCGCCCTGTTAACCAGCTGCCTCTGGAGACGGACAACTTCGTCGGCCGCCGTCCGGAATCTCCCCTTATACTCTTCCACCTGCCTGCGCCAGCTAGCCCGCTGTACGTCGTGGCTCACCTCGACGTCCTGAAGCTGCTTTTAAAGGTCGAAGACCTTCTGCGACTACCTCTGTTCATCATCGACCCGGGCCAAGAGCCGGGATGAATTTCCCTCCAGCTGGCCGATCTTCCCCTTCGCGGCTGACAGTTCCACCTTAAGGGCGCTGATCTTGGCGGCCTGGGCCCAAATCCGGTCGCTGGAGCTCTTTTTGTATTGCTCGAGCTCCTTTGTGAAGTTCGCCTTCCTCCGACTGTAATCCATGATCTCCTTCATGTGGAGACTTCGAAAGTGAGCGGCCTCAGCGGCGGCTTCGGAGTAACCTTCTTTCAATTTGCGGAGCTCGGTTTTCGCCTTCTTTAACTTCTTCGTCAGATGAAGGACCTCCTTTTTCAACCGCTGGATCGCCGATTTCAGCGGGACCCCCAAGGGCAGGGGGAGTGCTTCTGCACGACTCTGACATCGGAAGGTAAAGGCGTCAAAGAACATTCATCGCAGGAAGAAAAGCAGGGAGAAGGAGGGAGGAGGGCGGAAAAGCTGTCCGCAACAAGAAATTCGACTTTATTGAGTGATTTTTGAAGAAGACGAACGGAAAAGAAAAATTGTGACAAAGAAAAAGTACACAAATATGAGGTTTCAGACCTCAAGGGCGGGGGGTGGAGAACTCGGTGCGGGGGCTGCGATAGCGGTGGCGGCCGACGAAGGACCGGCTTCGTCTTCAGACTCCTCAAGGAAGCTGAGGTCGAGCTCGGGGAATTTGCTGGCCACCTTCTCTTGGCAGAGCTCGAACCCCTTGGTGAATGCTTCCTGGCCGAATTGGACATTCAAATCCCTCATCTCCGCGGAGGCCTTGAATTCTTCTACCGCAAGGGCCCTGGCCTCCGAGACCAGGGTCGGAGTCTGCTCGACCAGGTGGGCAACCTCGGCCTCCGCCTTCCTCACCGATTCCTCCAGGGCCTGCCTCTCCCCCTCCCGGGTCTGCTTCCCCCTTTCCAGGGCCTCCTGGAGGGCGGCAACTTCCTCCTGGAGGGCAGCAACTTCAGCCGTCTGGGCTTGGAGGCGGGCAACCTCGGCCCGACAGCGTTCCTCCGCCTGAAGGACATCCCTTCTCGCGCGGCTCGCCATCTCGATGTAGGCGAGGATCTGGTGCCCAATCTGCAAGGACGGCTGGAGAATGAGAACAAAGGCCAAGTAGCCGTATAAATAAAGACCCGCTTACCTCAAGGAAAGATCCCAAAGTGTCCTAAGCCCGCTGCTCAGGGTCGGCGCGGTCGATCCTCTCTACGACATCTGACAGAATGCAGCCGTCGATCAGCCGCCTGATTAGGTCCCTGTCGTTGAAGAGATTATCCGCCCCCTCCTCGGAGCAGACGGACTCATCTGCGGCAGCTCGGTGGCTACTCGCCCTGCGAGCCACCATTTTTCTCCTCCTCCCCGCAATGGGCGCCTCCGTAGAGCGAACCCCCAGGGCGGGGGTCCCAGTCGGCGGACTCCTCGAGGAAGCCCGGGGGGCCGCTAGCTCGACATCTGAAGGAATGTCGATGGTCGGGGCCACCTGGACGGGCGCAGCCAAGTTCGTCTCTTTCGCCCTGGCCCTCTTCGCCGATCCAGAGGTCGCCGCGCCCTTTCTCTTCTGGGCCCTCATGCCCCGGACGAGCATCCGCGTTGCTTCGGAGTCCATCCCTAAAAAAAAAAAAAAAAAAAAAGAAGAGAGAAAGAGAAGAAAGAAAAAAGGGGAAAAAGAAGCAACACCAATCCATCAAGTGTCAGAAGTTAAAAAAAAAAAAAAAAAAGAAAAGAAAAGAGAAGAAAAGAGAGAGAAGGAAGAAAAGGTAAAGAGAAGAAGCGAAGAAAGATAAGAAAAGAAAAGATAAGATGAATACTCGCTGGATCCTGGGGACTCAGGCCGATGTTGAAAAGAAACTGCTCCCTCAGGAGATTGGGAAGCGAAGGAGCGGGATAGGCTAGAAGCTTCTGGGCGGCCTGAAGGTCGTCCTCCCCCAGGTTGGGAGCCCGGCGGACAGAATCCCTCAGAGAGCCCCAAGGGGACAGGCCCAGACTCAAGGTCGGGCAGTGAACGAAGAAGAATTTTCCCTTCCAATTATGGATCGAAGAAGGGGCGCCTTTCAGCAACCCCTTCTTGCCGAACTGGGGGGAGAAGTACCACTAGTCCTTCGCAGAAGGGTGGCGTTTGAAGGTATAGAAGTGCCTAAACAAGGAGAGAGATGGCTGAACCTCGACTACGTGGCAGAGGAAAAGGAATCCTATCAAGAACCTAAAGGAGTTCGGGGCCACGGAAGCCAAGGAGATGTCTAAAAAGCGGAAGAAGGCGGCAACAAAAGAAGGAAGCGGGAGCCGGAGTCCGGCACGGAATGCTTCATGGTATAAACAGAAGCGACCGGGTGGAGGATTACTGGCCCGATCAGAAGGGCCTGGCAGTTCCAAATCGTACTCCGGAGGAACTCCATACTGAACCCTTATCAGAAGGAGTTCCTCCGAAGTCGAGGAACACGGAATGGCGCCCGGTGCGAAAGCCGAGCGGGGCCCGACCTCAGATGCAGGTTCGTCTACAGCGACGGGAACCTGGGGGTTTGAGGCGGAAGAGCTCTCAGAACTGCTGGGAGCAGAAGAACCGGAGGACATTTTGAGTAGTTTCGAAAGGGGGGTCTAAGAAACCCTAAGAAAACGGACAGAAAAGGGAAACGAGAGACCACAGATTAACTCGGAGAGATGCAAGAAATATACTGACAGAAAAGAGGTCCCTAGGTGAAGGGAAGAAGGTTGGCACTAACCTATATCACCCTGAGGGACCTGGGAGACGAAGGCAGGAGATGCCTACGGCTTGGAAAGACGCTCGCTGAAACAAGGCTCTAAGAAGAGAAGGCAGGCGCTGGTGAGAGCTCAGGGACGGAGTAGGACGCCTAAAGGTGGGAGGACGGGTTTAAATAGATCCTGGGATCCAGCGTCATAATGGTCGCGAGGCCGGTCCGCATCCGACACGTGTCCCACTCCCCCTGGCAGGCGGCTAAAAGCGACTGACGGTTGGCAGGATCATAATTACGCCGTACCTAGGCCAGTGTACCTGCGGGAATTTCGAAGCGTCCCCTCGTACCACTCCAACTCGAAAAGACTCCGGCACACGCACATTCAATGCCGAAATATCTGGAGGCGGCAGCGCGCGGAATTCGAAGGGACGGTTTCGACTGTGCTCATCTCTCTCTCTCTGTACTTCCTTCGTTTGAAATTCAAACTCGGAAGTAGGGAGACTGGTGTTGGGTATAAAAGTGACCACAGCCGAAGTCCTCCGCGGGATCGACTGCTTGACCACTCCATCGGGACTCCTACGGGAGCCGGGCTCTGTCCACGACTCCAACGGCTACATACAGGCTCCGCCTGGACTCCTACGGGAGTCGGGCTTCGTCCTCGATGCCAACAGCTGCAAGCAGCCTTCGTCCGGACTCCTACGGGAGCCAGACTCCACCAACAACGTCAACCGCAAGCGGGCTCCGCCCGGACTCCTACGGGAGCCGGGCTCCGTCCTCAACTTCAACCACCGGTAAGCGCTGTCCGGACTCCTACGGGAGCCGAACTTTGCCTTTAACCTTGATTGCAGGAAGACTCCGCCCGGACTCCTACGGGAGCCGGGCTTCGTCCTCGACTCCAACGGCTACATACAGGCTCCGCCTGGACTCCTACGGGAGCCGGACTTCATCCTCGACGCCAACAGCGGCAAGCAGCCTTCGTCCGGACTCCTATGGGAGCCGGACTCCGCCGACAACGTCAACCGCAAGCGGGCTCCGCCCGGACTCCTACGGGAGCCGGGCTCTGTCCTCAACTTCAACCGCCGGTAAGCGCTGTCCGGACTCCTACGGGAGCCAGACTTTGCCTTTAACCTTGATTGCAGGAAGACTCCGCCCAGACTCCTACGGGAGTCGGGCTTCGTCCTCGACTCCAACGGCTACATACAGGCTCCGCCTGGTCTCCTATGGGAGCCGGGCTTCATCCTCGACGCCAACAGTGGCAAGCAGCCTTTGTCCGGACTCCTACGGGAGCCGGACTCCGCCGACAACGTCAACCGCAAGCGGGCTCCGCCCGGACTCCTACGGGAGCCGGGCTCCGTCCTCAACTTCAACCGCTGGTAAGCACTGTCCGAGCTCCTACGGGAGTCGGACTTCACCTTTAACCTTGATTGCAGGAAGACTCCGCCCGGACTCCTACGGGAGCCGGGCTTCATCCTCGACTCCAACAGCTGCAAGCAGCCTTCATCCGGGCTCCTACGGGAGTCAGACTCCGTCGACAACGTCAACCGCAAGCGGGCTCCGCCCGGACTCCTACGGGAGCCGGGCTCCGTCCTCAACTTCAACCGCTGGTAAGCACTGTCCGGACTCCTACGGGAGCCAGACTTCGCCTTTAACCTTGATTGCAGGAAGACTCCGCCCGGACTCCTACGGGAGCCGGGCTTCATCCTCGACTCCAACAGCGGCAAGCAGCCTTCATCCGGGCTCCTACGGGAGCCAGACTCCACCGACAATGTCAACCACAAGCGGACTCTGCCCGGACTCCTACGGGAGCCAGACTCCATCCTCGACTTCAGCCGCTGGTAAGCACTGTCCGGACTCCTACGGGAGCCGAACTTCGCCTTTAACCTTGATTGCAGGAAGATTCCGCCCAGACTCCTACGGGAGCCGGGCTTCGCCATCAGCCCCAAGCTTCGGCCGATGGACCCGCATACCCTGGCTGTATCAACGGCCATGATTCTGCTCCACTCACTGCGGCAGACCCTATTCGTCCCCATTATCCTCTGACAGGCTGTATCAACGGCCATGATTCTGCTCCACTCACTGCGGCAGACCCCACACGGCTCCATTACTGCCTGACAGGCCATGATAAACGGCCCCAATCCTGCTCCACCTCCTGCGACGGATATCGCACGATTCTCCCATCCGCTGGCAAAACGCGACAGCAAACGCCGCCCCACTTCCCGCGACAGATTCCACGTGGCACGCTCCAGCAATGGCCACGAGTCCACTGCACTACTCTTCGCCGCATATTCCGCCTGACCCCGGGCAGCCCACTACGAGGTGGTTACAAATGTCGCCATCAGTCCGTTACCTCCTCCGCCTATAAAAAGGAGGACCCAGATACGTTATTCTATAAGCTCATTTTTTTATCTCAAAACTCTGCTAAATTCTCCGTTCGAGCACTCCATTCTTGTTGAGGCAGAGAACTGACTTGAGCGTCGGAGGGTCTTGCCGGAGCAACCCCACCTCCGGTTTAGACTTCCTTTGCAGGTCCCGGCGGCGACCGCGACTTCCCCGACTCCAGCTCATCCGGCGCCGGCAAATTTTTGCACCAACATCACCCATCCATCTCCTAGTCTTTTGTTTCTTTCATTAGTCCAACATCTAAGACATGCAAAAATCTCCTACCTCCATTCACTCATAAAAAGGCCTCAATACCTTTACTCTGAGACATCTCTCTCTCTACATTATAACTCTTGTAGGGGCTCATGTAACAGATGAAAATACCTATCTTTTAAATTCTTTAACCTTATTTCCACTTTCTTCCATCCTTCTAACATATGAGAAGGAGAGTCAGTCAGGGAGATGTGCGAGAATCAGAAAGCTTTACAAAGGAAGGCTGTGAGAGGAGGTTCTAATTTAGATTTTTTTAATTTATTTTTTTAATTTTTAATTTTATTTTTAACTCCAAGTTCAGTTAATGGTTTAAAAGTATCTTGTGGTACAAAGTTAAAATTTTAGCAATAAAATTTTGTTTATGCAATTTAATTTCTGTATTTTTAATTTCAGCACATAAGATAGTTTATATTTTTTTGCTCTTTTTCTTTTATGCAATCTTTAATTTTTATAAGTAATTTTTTTTACCACATCATGTCTAGTTAAGCAATTCTTTCTGGAGTTTGTGATGAAGTTAGACCATGATTAGAAGTCGATGCTCTTTGGTTTTCTTTTCATACTCTAATGTTTAGAATCCTTTTCTCCTCTCTCGTATGGAAAAGCTTGATGGATTATAGTTGGATTAGAGCCCCTTTATAGCCCATACTTAGGTAACACAAGAAGAGAAGAAAAGAGAGAACAAAGTTTTCAATTCTTTCTTGCTGTAAAATCTTGATAGATCATAGTTGGGCTAAGTTCCTTCATGGCCTATGCTTGGATCAACACAAGAAAGAAGTCTCTTATCTAGGGTAAAGCAAATACTTGATGGATCATAGTAGAGTTAAATTTTTTTATGGTCCATACTTGTTCATGTTTTGCACTCTGATAAAAAGATATAAAGGATATTCAATAAGAAATCATGAGAATGGCTATCTAAATCATTGATCTAGTGAATTCAAAAGTCTTAGATCTTTTAGTTGATATAATCTGTAATTATTTTTCTCACTGCTTTAGTAGTAGTTACAAGCAATCTCTCCATCTTTTCTTTAGAGCTCATCGGAGTAAGTATTTAAATATACTTTAAAAATCTAATTTTTTATGGGATCGATCTGTATTCGTCTAATATGATACATTGCATGCCATATGCTTATGATATAATTTAGGACCATCAAAAATTTGATATGTCTTAAATTATATCGCAAGCGCATGGTGTGTAATATAGCACATTAGACAAGTATGGATCGATCCCACAAGGAATTAAATTTTTAAAGTATGTTTAAATTTTTAATCAGATGAGCTTTAAAGAAAAGATGGAGAGATTATTCGTAACCACTACTAGAGTAGTGAGAGAAATAATTACAGATTATATCAATTAAAAGATCTAGAGCTTTTGAATCCACTTGATCAATGATTTGGATAGCCGTTCTCATAATTTCTTATTGAATGTTCTTTAGGTCTTCTTATCAGAGTACAAAGTATGAACAAGCATGGACTATGAAAAGACTTAACTGAACTATGATTTATCAAGTATTTTATTTTATCCTAGATAAGATACTCCTTTCTTATGTTGATCCAAGCATAGGCCATGAAGGAACTTAACCTAATTATGACCTATCAAGGTTTTATAGTAAGAAAGATTTGAGAACTTTGATCTCTTTTTTCTTCTTCTCTTCTGTTACCCAAGTATGGTCTATGAAGGGGCTCTAATCCAACTATAACCTATCAAGCATTTTCAAAAGAGAGAGGAGAAAAAGATTCTAAATATTAAATTAAAAAAATAAAACCAAAGAGCATCGGCTTCTAATCATGATCTAACTTCATCGCAAACTCCAGAAAAAATTGCTTAACTAGACATGATGTGATAAAAAAAACTATTTACAAAAATTAAAGATTGTATAAAAGAAAAAGAGCAAGGAAATGTAAACTATCCTATATGCTAAAATTAAAAATATAAAAATTAAATTACATAAACAAAATTTTATTGCTAAAATTTAAACTTTACACTACAAGATACTCGTAAGCCATTAATTGGGCTTGGAGTTAAAAATAAAAAATAAAATAAAAAATAAAGAAAGAAAGAAAGAAAAGAAGAACCTAAACTAGAATCTCTTCTCATAATCTTCCTCTACAAAGCCTTTTGATTCTCACACCTCTCCGTAGTTGACTCTCCTTCTCGTGTGTTAGAAAGGTTAGAAAAAGTGAGAATAAAGCTAAAAAATTTAAAAGATGAATATTTTTGTCTATCACATGAGCTTTTACAAGAGTTATGGTGTGGAGAGAGATCTCTCAGAGTGGAGGCATTGAAGCCTTTTTATAGATAAATATAGATAAGAGGTTTTTGTATGTTTTAGATGTGGGACTAATGAAAGGAACAAAAGGCCAGGAGATGGATGGATGAGATTTAAGAACAAAGAAGGATTAGATAGATGAGATGAAGGGAAAGGATGATGTGAATAATTTTCTTAATTTTTTTTTTCCTTTTCTGTGTTGATCTATATGCGTCCGCTTGCTACTTCGTTGCTCGCATCTCCTTTTGTATGGACCCATCTGCTGCTTCCCAACCTTCACATGAGTCTCTTCTCCATGCTGCACCCAACACATGCTATGTTATGTGCACCAGCCAAGCCAGCAATGCCCAAAAGCTCAAAGTTTTATTTTTATGAATTTTTTTTAAAATGTACATGGCCCCATCACATTTAATGTCATACCAAAGTCCACTCTTCCAAAACAAACACTTTTTTGTATAGACGCTGCATATGTCCTTTTTTTTTTTATATTTTGGCTTTTTACATCTGAATCATGTCTATGTAATTCTTTCATTGGAGCTTGGGCTAGTGATTTGTTTTGATTTGAATTGATTACTCGATTCACTCAAATCTGAGCCAGTTTTGATTGTATGTGCTTAGTCTCCTAATTATCTACAAAATAGACTAAGAAGCATCAAATTTTCAATAATAATAATTAATTAATAATAAATCAAGTGCTTCTAGTATGCTAATTCAAGTATTTATCACACTCTTCAACTTGAAGTTTATTCATCCTCGAGTAAAGAAAGAATTTAGAGCTACATATCTTTAAGTTTAGAGTTTCAAATTTTATCAAGTAATTTTTTTTAAAAAGCCATTGATGTTCAATAGAGCGAGAGTGAGGTATGTCATTGGGGTATTAATACTTAATCGATATGAGAATTAAGTGAAAAATATTAAACCATTTCCGATCTTTTTCTAAATTGCCCATATTTTTATCTCTAAATCATTTACCTTCACATGGGTGAGTATATTGTTACTTCCGTCCTTCATTTATTATAAAAATATCTTCATATTATCTATTTTTTGATGTGAACCATAATGCTTACTTAGGTGAAAGAGTCCGGTTACTCGGTAGAAGATCAATATTTAGATTTTCTTCTCTCTCTCTTTTTTTAATATTGTACTGCTATTGAGTGTCTTAATCTCTTAATCTTTCTGTTTGACTCATGCAGCGAGTTTTCTGCTAATAATTTTTAAATCAGATGATTTTAAGATACTAGGTATAAAAATTCCTCGGACTTACTTGCTTAAATCAAGTAGGCTATGAATTAAGACTAGCCTTACAATGAGATTTTTTGCCCTTCTCACTTTTCGATGGGAACCTCATTGCTTATTTGGGCAAAGGAGCTGGTTACTTGGCAAGAAGTAATTGAAAATTATTTTATTTTTATATATTTTTTATATAGATGAAGAAACATATAATTACTCTGCACTAGCCCATAAGAAGTAAACTCTTCTTTGATGAAAGTAGGAGAAATTTAGAAGTGCTCATGAAAAAAATATTTATATTATGGACTTAATTTTTTATTAATTTTTTTATTACTTAATCTCTCGATATCTCATAAATTCTCTGATCTATACATTAATTTACTTAAAAAAAAATTATTTAGTTCAGCTTGATTCTTTTAAGCATAAACGGTTGCCTAAATGCTAAATGCTAACTTACTCGAAGATTAAAATTTATTATTATTATTATTGTTCTTCCAACTAAATCAATATTGTCCTCAATGGAGAAATAAAAAATAGATGGTGTGATAGATAAAAAGGAATAGGAAAGAATATACTTGACTCGCTGTGTTCTTAGTTTAGCAGGGGCCGTTAGATACCCTTGAGGATGCATACTTGGCTCTCCCCCCAACTTATTCACTAAAGCAACTAAAGTAAAATCTGAATAAACTAAAAAGAGAAATTAAAATGCAAGGAGCTGGGTTGCCACCCAATAAGCGCTAAGTTTAACATATTCAACCAGATGCTAAAAGAGTACTTATCCTATTCTTGCCCAAATCTTAACATGGGTCTGTAATTCCCTACGTGATTCAGGCTCTTCCTCAAAGTACTTCCTATGTTGGATCATTATGTGACTCATTCTTCTGATAGCTAACAACTCTTCCTCTACAATTAGATCTAGATATAACTTAAGCACTAGTCGGGGTTTTAAGGGATCTAGATCTATGTACTCATGTGCTAGGGGTGTATTTTTGGATCCCATATTGTTGTCTCTTTCTTTTTAGACAAGGGTTCAATTAGTATCATGAGGGATTCAACTAGTAATTCTGATCTTGACCGAGTGTAATGGTCACTAGGTTTGAATACCTAATTATTATTATCAGCTTCGAGTATCTTTTTTAGTTCCTCAGACTTGAATATTCTCAATTGATCATACTGATCTTTAAGTTCTAGACCATTCTGGACTCTAGGGTCAACCTCGAGTTGGCTTGGTAATCTATCCTTTTCTAGTTTACCAACCACTGTAGCTGATTGATCTAATTATTTTAATAACTAGTTAGTGGTTTGCATAAATTATTGAGAGTATTTTTAATATCTGAGGTTGATTGTGTCAAGACTTTTAAACTCTTTTTTAATATGTTAACTTCTTCCTCAAGATCTAAATCTAGTTGATTGTTCAGTGCTTGATTGGGCCTTAAGTAGGGTTGATCAAAAATTTGGGCTCCTAATGTTGCATCTTGTGACTATATAAAATTGGAATGATTTCTTCATTTTGGGTTATAGGTTGGTGCATAAGGTTTATTCATATCTCTTTCATTGGCTGCACTCTCCTGTACGAACCCATTTTGGATTGGACTCATCAAAAAGAGACACTCCTCCATAACATGATTTGGTGCATCGCATCCAGTGCACATGGTTGTTAGCATTTGGTTAAGTTGGATATATCTTTCGAATTCTAATGCTTCAATTCTACTGGTGCAGGTTGCAGTTCTAGTATCTTCGAACTCCCTTGTATAAATATATGCATCTTCAATTTCAATGAATGTAGGATGCATGTTAATCATTTGTGGGCCAATTGTAAAATTATTGGTAGAGGATCTAATTTTAGATGGTTGGACAAAACTAATTGGATAACATAGGTCTTGCAAGATTTTAGGTTGTCTAATGAAATTCATTTTTTCCTCAGTGACCTTATAGACTTGTTGGGTTTAGATTGTGTCTGGCAATCATCATTTTATCCTAGTAAATTTTTTTAATTAATTTTTATTTATTTATTTATTTATTTTTTATATAGATGAGAGAAAGAGAGAAAAAAGAATTCTAGAGATGAGAGTCCTAAGGAGTCTTGGACCTATAGATGATAGATAAGAGTATTTTAGTTAGATTTAACTTTTTAAAAGCAAACAAGTTATCAAACAAATTAAAACTCTACTTAGAGTTACTCTAATTCTAGACAGCTTCAAACTGTCAAGGTTACCTTCAAGCCCTCCAAATTTAAAATCGGCTAACCGAATCGAGTGGATAAGTGTAAGATCGATGGGAGGCTCCCCATACTCTCACAAAGAACCTAATTAGAGAACCTTCTTTCTTTGAAACATAGTTTCTGAATAATTTTTCTAGACACTGACAGGCTAACCAACCTAAATCTGATCCAACTCTTGGGTTCTCCTGTCCTAATAAGCTCGGATGTCCCTAGGATTATTATCTAATTGATTTTAATTTAAGGCTTAGGGTTAATGCAGATGAGGGTGGTGGTTTATGGGCCAAGGAAGGATGATGATTTTTTCATCTTATCTTATTTAATTAGGTTGTACCCTTAAAGTATTTTATGAATATGCAATGCAACAAAGCAATAAAAACAAACAAGTTTTAATTAAAAAAAACTAATGGCAAATAAAATCTAGTAAGTATGCAAAGGAAAAAAATAGATCACGTACCTGATTTTCGGTACTCTCCAACTTAATGTAAAGCAAGATAAAGATGACAGATAAGAAATGCTAAAAACTAAAAAGCATGAAAAGCAAAAATTTAAACATAAATTAAAAACAGGCCAAATCTCTGACAACGGTGCTAAAAATTTGGTGTCTTAAATTATACCACAAGTACACGGTGTGCAATATAGCACATTAGGTGAGTATGGATCGATCCCATGAGTAATTGAATTTTTAAAGTGTGTTTAAATTCTTACTCAGATGAGCTTTAAAGAAAAGATGGAGAGATTGCTTGTAACTACTACTAAAGCAGTGAGAGAAATAATTACAATTATATTAACAAAAGATTTAGGACTTCTGAATCCACTAGACCAATGATTTAGATAGTCATTCTCATAGTTTCTTATTGACTATCCTTTAGGTCTTCTTATCAAAGTGCAAAGCATGAACAAGCATGGACTATGAAAAGACAACTCAACTATGATCCATCAAGCATTTCGCTTTACCCTAGATAAGAAACTTCTTTCTTATGTTGATCCAAGCATAGGCCATGAAGGAATTTAACCAAACTATGACCTATCAAGGTTTTACAGCAATAAAGATTTGAGAACTTTGTTCTCTCTTTTCTTCTTCTCTTGTGTTACCCAAGTATGGGCTATGAAGGAGCTCTAACCTAACTATAACCCATCAAGCTTTTCTACAAGAGAGAGGAGAAGAGGATTCTACATATTAAAATATGAAAAGAAAACCAAAGAGCATCGACTTCTAATTACGGTCTAACTTCATCGCAAACTCTAAAAGGAATTGCTTAACTAGACATGATGTGATAAAAAAAATTACTTGCAAAAATTAAAGATTGCATAAAAGAAAAAGAGCAAGAAAAGGTAAACTATCCTATGTGTTGAAATTAAAAAAATAGAAATAAAATTACATAAATAAAATTTTATTATTGGAATTTAAACTTTATACCATTAGATATTTCTAAGCCATTAATAGGACTTGAAGTTAAAAAAAAAATAAAACAAAAGAATAAACAAAGGAAGAAAGAAAGAACCTAAACTAGAACCTCCTCTCACAGTCTTTCTCTACAGAGCCTTTTGATTCTCGCACCTTCTCTTGACTGACTCTCTTTCTTGTGTGTTAGAAGGATGGAAGAAAGTGGAAATAAGGCTAAAGAATTTAAAAGGTGGATATTCTCGTCTGTCACACGAGCTCCTATAAGAGTTATGATGTGGAGAGAGAGATGTCTCAAGGTTGAAGCCTTAGAGACTTTTTATAAAGGCTAGGAGGCTTGATAATTTACTGCCTTAGTAATATGGGACCACTACTACAAAATAGGCTTATGGCAGTGCTTACTACGGCAGCAGTTCAAAAATCGCTGCCATAGAAAGTATAGCAGTGGTTATTCATAACCACTGCCATATGTCAGATATATGACAGATGTTAAAAGTAACTGCTGCCATAGGCTACCTACGACAGTGGTTAAAAATAACCACGGTCATAGTCCAGACCTATTGCAGTAGTTACAAAATAACCGCTATAATAGATTCTAGATATTGCAGCGACTGACTAACTATGACCATGGCTAGAGATATAGAGTGATTATAAATAACCACTGTCATAGATTCGATCTATAGCAGCGGTTATATGTAACCACTTCTATAGATTCGACATATGGCAGCGGTTATAGTTACCATTGCCATATCTCCGACCTATGGCAGTGGTTAGATGTAACCGCTGTTATAGGTCAAACTTATGGTAGTGGTTAATAATAACTACTGCTATAACTGATTATAGCAACGGTTATTAATAATAACGACTGACTGCTGCTATAACTGATTATAGCAGTGGTTTAGTGTAACCTCTGCTATATAGAGTGAATATAAATTTTTTTCATATTTTTTTTTGAATATGATATAATTTTAAAATTTAAAATTTATTTTTATCATTCATTATCTAAATAATTATCGTTAGTGTGGTCACAAAAGATCACCTCGATCTGATAGCCCTAGCTATGTCGATAAATAAAATTTGATTTCGATGGTCATGAATGACTGCGTGATGATCTGATAGATAGAAACTACTGATGAATTCAAAAATATACAACAATAATCTTGATGATGTTTATAGCATACTATCAAAATTTTACTTTAATTAGATATTATTATCATGATCAATTTAGCACAGGATGATTTCAATCGTTAAATAAAAATGAGTGATAAAAAGGCCAAATGATATCCGACTGTAAGATAATTTTTTAGATAAATGATCTTTGTTACTACTTTAATTATTTATACAGTGATGATCATAAAATTCAAATCGTGTCTGTATGAACCATCCTTGTTAAGCAGATCTTACAAAAGTACAAGCATAATTACTAAGGACTTTAAGAATGAGTATCAAGAGATATAAAATTTTACATTATTCATATATATGTGGTTTGAATTTTACGATCATCATCGTATAAATAATTAAAGTAGTAGCAAAGATCACTTAACTAAAAAAATCATCTTATAATCAATGCCATTTGGCCTTCTAATCACTCATTTTTTATTTAACGATCAAAATTATTTCGTACTAAATTAACCATGATAATGATATTTGATTGAAGTAAAATTTTGATAGTATGTTATAAATATCATCGAGATCATCGTTATAAGTTTTCAAATCCATTGATGGTCTCTATCTATCAGATTATTATATGGTCGTTCGTGACCGTCGAAATTAAATTTTTTAGATCGACATAGTTAGGGCTATCGGATCAAGATATCTTTTGTGATGATACTATAATGATAATTGCTTAGATAATGAATGGTAAAGATGGATTTTAAATTTTAAAATTACATCATATTCAGAAAAAAATATGAAATTTATATTCTACTTATGGTAGTAGTTATTCATAATCACTACCATATGTTTCTGTTACCATGGTTATTCATAACCACTACCATAGGTCACGTATGGAAGCGGTTATGAGCATATGGCAGCAGTTTTTAAAATCGCTGCCATAGGTTAGGTCTTCTTCTCAGCCCACCCCCTCTTCATCATTTCGCACTGGCAGGTTCTGGGCCGGGCCGACAGGTTCTCGACCATGCCAGCAGGTTCTGGACCATGCAAGTAGATTTTGGATTGTCTGGTTCTAGGCCAGGCCGGTGGGTTCTGGACTATGCCGATGGGTTTTGGGCTATGCCGACATGTTCTAGGCCATCTGGTTCTGAGCTGTTCTAATAGGTTATGGGCCATGCCGGTGGGTTCTAGGCCGTGCCACTTTATGAAAAATATATTTTTTTTTCATAAAGAGTATGTGATGATTTTGGATGAAAAATGTTAATTCTTAGTATAATTTTAGTGATATTTTTTTCTTATTTTTTCTCTTCTTTTATAAATATTTTAACATTTCCAAATGGCAAGGTGATCTTGGATGGCCTGTGGCTATTTAGCAGGCAACCATTCGCAGTCGATTTGGGTTGCTGGTAGTGGATACCGAAATAACATTGTAATGCATGATTAAATAGTGAATCCGAGCCTCCCTTTTACTTTAGAATTAATGTAATTCTTGTAGCAGAATTTATTGCATAAAATTTTTTGGGTTTCTATTTAGTCTCTGTTGCTTTTGCTTATTGCATTACATAATGATAGACCCATCAATTGATTAGTGTACATAATCTACGGCATCCGTATATTTATATCTTTTTGTATGGATGAAAAAATTATGTACAATGGTCAATTGATTGTCCAAATTTGGATGGTTTAAAAATTGCACATAATTCTATAGATAATTATAGTAATCAAATGGTATGCTGAGGGTTTAAAAAATTTTGGATAATATATTTTTTTTATTCTCTCTACAAGGAAAAACTAAAGAAAAATACTGTCAAAATTTTTTTCGATTCCTGTTGCATATCGTTTGATCATTGTAATGAACCTATAGAATTACTATAATTTTTGAATGGGATAGGACCTATCTTTACCTATTAGTTGGTGATAACATTTTTTGTTTATAATGCATTGGTATCTAAAATTGAGATTTAATGAAAATATCATTTTTTGTTTGTCTATGTACTGATCTCATGGTTTTGGATTGTGCCGGCAGGTTTTGGACTGTGCCGATGGGTTCTAGGCTATCGTGTTCTAGATCGTGCCGGTGGGTTATAGGCTGTATCACTTTATAATGGGTTTTAGACCATACATAGAACCATAGACCTATCTTTTGATTAATGTACATATTCTATGATATCTATACATTTATATATTTTTGTACGGATGGGAGAATTATATACATTGATCAATTGATTATCTAGTTTGGATGGTTTAAAAATTATAATTAATTTTATAGATAATTATCTTGATGTTATTGTATTATGTCTCATTTTTACATATGATTTAATTACAGTATCATCATTTTTATAGTGAATAAAGAGTGGATGAAGTTGAGTAGACTCTCACCAGAATATGAGATTGGACTTCAAAAATTTCTTGATTTTGCTATAAAAAAATTTGAGGACTATGGACTTATTCAATATCCTTGTAAGAAGTGTATGGATGGGCCTTGACTACCTCATCAAGATGTAAATTATCATCTCACTATTTGTGACTTTAAATCTGGCTATGAAATTTGTTGGGATCAACATGGTGAGTGCAGGCCGCAAGGAGGCAATCAACATGATAGGGGAGTAGAACAAATAGTTCGTGATATCTTTTTATTTGTGGGCCACAAAGATGGTGCATCTATATCCATGCTTGATCCTGTGGTTGGTAGAATGACAAACAGTGAGGATGTGGAGAAGGTCGAAAAGTTGACGGAGGATGCTAATGTTCTATTGTACCTGGGTGTGAAAAGATAGCAAAATTTGAGTTCTTAATCCGATTGTATCATACGAAATGCTCTAATGGGTTCAGTAATAATGAAGTAAACTGTATACTAGAGCTTTTGAGAGATATTCTTTCAGATAATGCACAAATCTCAAAGAATAATTATGAGGCATCAAAGATTATTGAATAATTAAACTTTTCTTATACCAAGATACATGCATGCCCTAATGATTGCATGATCTATTGGGAGGAGGATGCCAACCGAACTGAGTGCAGGAGGTGCGGTGTATCAAGATGGAAACAGAATAAAGATGGCATATCGACCCATGTACCTTAAAAGTTAATGTGGCATTTTTTTTTGATACCGAGACTGCAAAAATTGTTTATGTCGGCAAGGACATCGAAGGATATGAGATGGCATGAAGAGGAGGGAACAAAAGATGATGCATTGAGGTATTCAGTCGATGGAGCGACATGGTAGAAATTTAATGAAATACATCCCGACTTCACATAAGAGATCACAATGTGAGGTTGGGCTTATCATGTGATGGTTTCAACCTGTTCAAGCACATGAATACCAACCACAGTGTATGGCCAGTATTTACTCATGTTTATAACCTCTCATCATAGATGTGTATGAAAAAATCCTTCAGTTTCATGACAGTGCTCATCCTTAGACCGATGGAGGTAGAAAATGACATTGATGTCTATTTGCAATCTCTTATTGTCGAGCTGAAATAGTTGTGGAGCATTCAAGGTATTCTAACTTTTGATGTTTTGATGAATGAGTCATTCTCCATGCATGCGGTGCTTATGTGGATAATAAATGACTTTCTAGCTTATATCTTAATATCAAACTGGAGTACGAAAGGTGAGCTAGCGTGCCTGATTTATAAAAAAAAATATCCAGACAAAAATGTTGACACATCAGAGGAGCTTTAGCTTTATACGGCATCGATATTTTCTCTGTCAAAACTATCCATATAGAAGGGATGCACGCTCCTTCGATAGCACTGTTGAAGAAAGTGAAGCACCTAGCCGGATGTCTGGGAGTGAGATGTTGAGAGAGTTAGATGGTCTTAGTGTTGAATTTGATAAAGGTTATCCGATTGATGGTAAAAAGAGGAAGCATCGATCAAAGGCAAATGGCACACACTTTAATTGGAAATTTTTTTTTTTTTGACTTACCATATTGGGAGACAAACTTATTATGCCACTACTTGGATATCATGCACATTGAAAAGAATGTGTGCGAACTCCTATTAGCAATGATCTTGAACATCAAAGATAAAATCAAAGATGACTTAAATTCTTGATTTGACTTGAAAGAATGGGGTATTAGAAGATCACTCCACCCGGAGTTGGTAGGAGGAGAATAGTGGAGGCTCTCTCATGCATGCTATGTTATGAATGCCTCCAAATAATCTACATTTCTTCATGTGTTGGAGGACATAAAGATCCCAGAAAGATACTCAAGCAACATATCAAAGCATGTGAATAGTAAGGATGTCAGACTTGATGGATTGAAGATTCATGATTACCATGTGTTGATGCAGAAGTTGATCCCAGTAGCTATTCATCGTATGTTGCTAAAAAATATGAGAATGGTTGTTATTCATTTTTGTAACTTCTACAGAGATATTTGTATGAAGAGGTTACTTAAGAAAGATATGAAGAAAATGAAAGCAAGGGCAGTGACTATATTATATGATCTAGAGAAGATATTTTTACTATCATTTTTTATAGTTGTGATGCATCTCACCATGCACCTTGCGGAAAAAGTTACATTTGGAGGCTCAATATTTTGTTGATAGATGTACCCCATCGAGAAGAATATTCAAATATTGAAATCTTATATAAGGAATATGAATCGTCCAGAGAGATCCATAGCAGAAGGTTATTTGGGTCAAGAGTATATGAATTTTTATACCATGTACTTAAATAAGCTCGAGACACGTCGTAACCAGCCAATAAGGAATCAAGATGATCAGTGTGAGCCAATTGAGCCTGTATTTGAGTTTGTTGCTCCTTGGATTGATTTTGATGATTACAAAGCATTTGAAGGGGTACTAATGATTTTCACTTGAAAAAGACTTATTGCTTTTCAAGGATAAAATTATAATTTTACCAAACCTTGATCTAAAAGCATCAAGTGATAGAACAAAAGATTTGTGATCCATTGGTGAAAATTTTATTATTTTTGGACTTGTATTTTGAAAGATATTCATGTTTGAAAAATATGAGTCGACCCATGAGTCGACTAATGACATATGAGATGATTGGCACGCAGAATTTTTGGCCGGCACAGACTTGGCACACCCTGTGAGTCGACCCATGAGTCGACCCCCAAGGCATGAGTCGACCCATGAGTCGACCTCTGTGGGTTTTAGGCCAATTTTACAGAACCTTGCTTCCCTTTTGGTTTTCTGATATTTTTCCACAGAGGTCGACCCATGAGTCGACCCATGAGCATGAGTCGACCCATGAGTCGACTCCTGTGATGGAAATATTCTGCAACGGCTAGTTTTTAACCCATTTTAAGTACTTTTAATGCTCATTTAATGTGGTCTAATGGCTCTATTTCAGCCTAGATTGTTCTCCACCATTTTTTAAAGCTATAAAAGGGATAAAAAGGTGGGAATCATTAAGAAGAATCAAGAAGAGAGATTTTGAAAAGAGAATTTCAAGCTAACTTTTCAGCCCTAAGCAAGAGCTCACTCAAAGCATTCAAGAAGCCTTTAATCCAAGCTCACCAACTCCTCAAGTGTACATTCAAGTCTATAAACCACCTTGAAAAAATCAAAAAGGGTCTTCTTCTCTTTGAGTAAAGTATATTTAAAGTCTCATTCGCTCATTAAAGGAGCTTTCTTTGTACTTTTTATGCTATTCATTGTTATACTCTGTTTGAGTTATTATTTTTATTTTGGAAGGGTTCCAAAATAAGAAAATGTTGATCCGAACCTTGAATCAGAGTGTATTAGGTTGGCTTGTACCCGAAAAATAAGTGGACTAGCTTGAGATAGCTAGAGTCGGAGTTTCCGACATTTGTATTCAGGTTGCATACAAGTTAGTGGATTGAAACTTTCAAGTAGGAGTTTGGGGAGTGGATGTAGGTGCAAGGTTGGCACCGAACCACTATAAATCTTTTTGTTTGTGTTGTACCTAATTACTCTTCTTTAACTCTTCATTATTCTCTTGCATTCTTGCATTTAGCCATTAGCCTTGAATCAACTTTACTCTCCCTATTTATTTAGCTATTGTCAAATATTTTTCATAAGACATAAGTTAAGTTTAAAATTTTTAGAAACCCAATTCACCCCCCCACTTGGGTTGCATAGCTGGGCAACAAGTAGTATCAAAGCTCGGTGCTCTAGCCCTACTTTGATCTAACCAATCAAAGAGCCAAAGATCTATGGCAACTCAAGTCGGCACTTCTCTAGCCGAGGGGCAGTCCACTAACCGACCTTCACTTTTCAATGGGTCTAATTACACCTATTGAAAAGTTCGGATGAAAATATTCATTCAAGCACTCGACTATGATATGTGGAGTATCATAGTGAACGGCCCTCACACACCCACTAAAATTATAGATGGTGTGGAATCAGCCAAATCTGAAAAAGAGTGGGATGAGGTTGATAAGAAAATGGCCCAATTAAATGCTAAAGCTATAAATGTTCTATATTGTGCTCTTGATGCTAACGAATTTAATCGCATTTCTACTTGCTTGTCTGCTAAAAAAATATGGGATAGGTTAGAAGTAACCCATGAAGGAACCAATCAAGTAAATGAGTCTAAAATTAACATGCTCGTGCATAAATATGAATTGTTTAAAATGGAGCATGATGAGTCCATAACTGAAATGTTTACTCGCTTTACTGATATTATAAATGATTTAAAGAGTCTTGGTAAGTCCTATACTAACAGTGAGCTTGTAAGAAAGATTCTCAGATCCTTACCAAGAACTTGGGAAGCCAAAGTGACCGCCATCCAAGAAGCTAAGGACCTGAACATTCTATCCTTGGAAGAGCTTCTTGGATCATTGATGACACATGAGCTGAGTATGAAACAACATCAAGAAAAGAAGTCAAAAAGAAGAGAACAATCGCCCTCAAATCCACAGCTCCACCAGATGAAGAAACTGATGACACCGAAAATGAAGAGCAGGATGAAGAGATGGCACTCATTACCCGAAGGTTCAAGAAGTTTTTGAGAAAAAAGAAACAAGGGATGAGAAAGAGGCCATTCATAAAAGGAGAACAGAGCAAAGAAAAGGATAAGGACCAACTCCTTATCTGCTATGAATGCAAGAAACCGAAACACTTCAAGTCTGAATGTCCACAACTGAAGAAGGGTTCCAAGAAGTACAAGAAGAAGGCCATGATGACCACTTGGAGTGGGAGTGATAACTCAAGCTCCGAAGAGGAAGACTCGACTGAACAAGCCAACCTGTGCCTTATGGCACATGAAAATGAGGTAATTTCTGAAACTCCTAGTGACTTTACATTTGAAGAACTGCATGAAGTATTTTGTGATTTAATTGATGAACTAAAGAAACTAGGGATAAAGAACAAAGATCTAAAATCAAAAAATCAATCTTTACTGAAACAAAATGAAAGTACTTCAATTGAAAAATCTACCCTGCTTCAAAAAAATCAAAGTTTAAAGAATGAAATTGCCAAGCTAAAACCAATAGTAAAAAAATTCACCTTGAGTTCTAATAAACTTAATATGATTCTTGAAAATCAAAAGGCCATGTATGATAAGGCTGGATTTGGCTATAACCCTTTGAAGAAACAAAAGTATCTAAAAAATATCTATGTAAACTCTTCAAATAATAAGTTTTCTAATATTACTTGCTTCAAATGTGGTAGAGTAGGACACAAGTCATACACTTGCTTCTCTAACAAATCTGTAAACTCAAATATAAAGAAAATATGAGTTCTAAAAGGAACCATTATGACTAACCAAAAAGGACCTAAGAAAGCTTGGGTACCTAAAATAAAAACTTGACTTTTGCCTGCAGGTGTGTCTAGCATCCCAAGGAGAAAACAAGAAATGATATCTTGATAGCGGATGCTCGAGACACATGACTGGTGATGAATCCCAATTCATCACTCTTGATGCTAAGAATAGAGGGATGGTCACCTTTGGAGACAATGGTAAAGGAAAGATCATCGGTATAGGTAACATTGGTATCACTCCCTCCAAATACATTAAAATATTTTGTTAGTAGATGGTTTAAAGCATAATTTACTAAGTATTAGTCAATTTTATGATAAAAGATATAAAGTTATTTTTGAATCTTCTGTTTGCATTATAATTAGTCCTATTAAAGAAGGCATTAAATTTATTGGACATAGATATGGTAATATTTATATGGTAGATTTGAATGATCTATCCAAAATAAACATGCAATGCCTAGTATCTTTGAATGCCAAAATTAATGAGACTAGTTGGCTTTGGCATCGTAGGCTTGCACATATTAGCATGCATTTACTTTCAAAATTAATTAAGAAAGAATTGGTTCTTGGTTTGCCAAAATTAATTTTTGAAAAGGATAGAATTTGTGATGCATGCCAACTAGGTAAATAAATAAGAGTTTCATTTAAATCCAAAAATATTATTTCAACCTCTAGACCTTTAGAGCTTTTGCACATGGACTTATTTGAACCTACTAGAACTACTAGTCTAGGAGGAAAATGATATGGTTTTATAATTATAGATGATTACTCTCATTTTACTTGAGTTTTCTTTCTGACACACAAGGATGAAACTTTTCAAGTTTTCACTAAATTTTATCGAAAAGTCACTAATGAGAAAGGATTTTCAATTCAAAATATTCGAAGTGATCATGGAACTGAATTTAAAAATTAAGACTTTGAAAAATTTTATGATGAAAAAGAAATAGGCCATAATTTCTCTGCACCTAGGACACCCCAATAAAATGGGATAGTAGAAAGAAAAAATAGAACCCTAGAAGAAATGGTCCGTACCATGCTATGTGAAAGCAACCTTCCAAGATACTTTTGGGCGAAAGCTATTAACACAGCATGTTACATTTTAAATCGTGCTTTGATTAGACAAATTTTAAAGAAAACCCCCTATGAGCTTTGGAAAGGAAGAAAACCTAATATTGCATATTTTCATATTTTTGGTTGTCGATATTTTATATTAAATAAGGGTAAAGAAAGACTTAAAAAATTTGATGCAAAATCAGATGAAGCAAATTTTCTTGGTTACTCCTCCACTAGTAAAGCTTTTAGAGTTTTTAACAAAAGAACCTTAGTAGTAGAGGAGTCAATACATGTTGTCTTTGATGAATCTAACGATCTTCCTTCAAGAAAGATTGAAGGTGTTGATGATGCAGATCCTCTTATAGAAGGAATGAAGGAGATCACTCTGAAAGATTCAACAATTTAAGATGATGAAGAACATGTAGACAAACAGGATGAGGAAGGTGAAGAACATCAAGAACAACCTCAAGGTACAAATGACCTACCTAAAGAATGGAGGTATATTCACAATCACCCTAAGGAGCTAATTATTGGTGATCCTATGCATGGGGTAAGAACTCGTTCTTCACTTAAAGATGTATTTAATTATTGTACTTTTGTCTCTCATCTTAAACCTAAAACTATTGAAGAAGCTGAAAATGATTATAATTGGATTAATGCAATGCAAGAGGAACTTAATCAATTTGAAAGAAATAATGTATGGACCTTAGTATCAAGACCTAAAAATTATTCAATAATTGGCACAAAATGGGTCTTTAGGAATAAATTAGATGAACATGAAAATATAATAAGAAATAAAGCAAGATTGGTTGCTAAAGGTTATAATCAAGAAGAAGGAATTGATTTTGATGAGACCTTTGCACCTGTTGCTAGATTAGAGGCAATTAGACTTCTACTTGCATATGCTTACTTTATAAAATTTAAATTATTTTAAATGGATGTCAAAAGTATATTTTTAAATGGATACATTGCTGAAGAAGTCTATGTAGAACAATCCTCAGATTTTGAAAATCATGCTTTTCCTAATCATGTTTTTAAACTAAATAAAGCTCTATATGATTTGAAACAAGCACCCAGGGCTTGGTATGAAAGGCTAAGCAAATTTTTACTTAATAATGGTTTTTCAAGAGGCAATGTAGACACAACCCTTTTCATTAAAAAAAATCAAGATGACATATTAATTATACAAATATATGTTGATGATATTATTTTTGGGTCTACTAATGAATCTCTTTGTCAAGATTTTGCAAAGCTCATGCAGGAGGAGTTCGAGATGAGCATGATGGGAGAACTTACATTCTTCCTCGGACTCCAAATCAAACAAACAAAGGAAGGAATCTCCATCACCCAAAGCAAATATACAAGAAATTACTTAAAAGATTTGGAATGGAGAACTTCAAAGCAATTGGCACACCCATAAGCCCTTCATATAAGCTTGACAAGGATGAAGAAGGTAAAAGTGTAGACTTAAAATATTATAGAGATATGATTGGCTCTCTATTATATTTAACTGCAAGTAGACCTGATATCATGTTTAGTGTTTGTCTGTGTGCTAGATTTCAATCTAATCCTAAAGAATCTCACTTGAATGCTGTTAAAAGAATCCTTAGATATTTGAATGATACTCAAACTCTAAGATTATGGTACTCTAAGGACTCATTAATTGATTTAATAGGATATTCAGATGCTGATTTTGCTGGATGTAGATTAGATAGAAAAAGCACTAGTGAAACTTGCCAATTTCTTGGAGTTAACCTAATCTCCTGGTTTAGCAAGAAATAAAATTCGGTAGCACTGTCTACGGTCGAGGCTGAATACATTGCAGCTAGAAGTTGTTGTACTCAAATCTTATAGATTAAGCAACAACTCGAAGATTTTGGTATCAAACTTAATGAAATACCCATAAGATGTGACAACACTAGTGTCATAAATCTTACTAAAAATTAATTCAGCATTCGAGGTCTAAACATATTGAAATCAGACATCATTTTATAAGAGAACATGTTCAAAATAAAGATATAATTCTTGACTATGTTTGTACTTAAAAATAATTAGCCGACATCTTTACAAAGGCCCTAAGTGAAGATAGATTCTGTGAAATTAGGAGAGAGCTAGGAATTCTTGATCCATCTGCTTAAATATCTCTCTAATTCCAAAGAATCAATGTCAAAAATTCTTTGAACTAAATTTCCATCATTTCTCTTGGAACTAAAAGCTCAAAATTATCATTCTCATAACTGTTCATAGAGCAAAAATCCTTCTCCCAGAGTTTTTTGAATTTCTCAAAATTTATTCATCATTTTCTTGAAATTTTGTGAACCATGAGTCGACCCCCTAGGGTCGACCCAATGGCATACTTGCAATTTTTGGTCAAAGTCCCACGAGTTCTTCTCTTTTTGATTAAAAACCCGTTCATGAGCCGACCCACTCCATCTTTGTCTTCCTCCCTCCAAAACCCATACTCCTCTTCTTCTTCCTCTCCAAATCCAAGGTCTAAGCCCAAGATCTTTCTCCCATCACCCCTCCACCTCAAATCCCCCTTGGGAAAGGAGCTATTCCCATTTTTCTCCCTTGATTGGAGCGGTTGGAGCGTGCCCTAGCTTCCACCATTCTCCTCCAAATCAGAGTTTCTCTCCTCCAAAAATCCCTTTCCATCCCCTAATAACCCTCTATCTCTCACACATTTGATCTTCCAAGTCTCCTTGCTTGCTTTTGTGATGAAAATGGCTCCAAAAATGAAGCTCCCTCAAAGAAGAAATTCAGTCCGTGAGTTGGAAGAGGGCGTGCGTAGGAAAAGACAAGCTTCTCAGACCTCTTCTGCTTCCATTCCTGTTTCGACATCTGCTTCAGGTTTCTCTAGTCTCCACTAAGCTCCAGTAAAATTCCTTTATCTGTTAGAAAGGTAGAACCCGAAAAAATATTGACTTCAGATTTTTTGAAAAAGAGAGGTTCTCCATTGGTTCAAAAATCAAAAATCAAGGTTGGAGATTTTACTGTTCACTTAAAGAAGTTACATATGTGGATTTGGTTAGAGAGTTTTATCTGAACTTGTGCTATGGCAATGGAATAGTAACATCCATTGTTAAGGGTATTGATATCTGTTTAGATCCTGTTATTTTGGGAGAGATTCTTCATTTGCCCTGTGAGGGATACTCAAACATGGAACTCCCAGTGAAGGAAGAAGGAATTAATGTGATTTTAGGAGGAACCTACTCGGGAAGCCTAAATAAACTTGAAGCCAAGATCCTGTCCATTGAAATGAGGATTCTACATCAATTGGTAATAAAGCTTTTCTTCCCTAGAAGTGGTAGACATGACCTCCTTTCAGGTCGAGACATCTGCATCATGTTTCATGTGATTACCCAAACCCCCCTAAACCTCCCAGCATTAATGATAGAAGCCATGAGGGAAACTCTGAATAGATCCAAGGCTCATCTGCCTTTCGGTATGGCCCTCACATTGGTTTTCAGAAGGTTTGGAGTTGGTTTTGAGGGGGAGGCATCAGCTAGGCTCTCTCACTCTGACACCATCAACCAACATACTTTGCACCGCATGGGATTTACTAGGACTGATGGTGGTTGGATTAAGGGTGCAGAAGAGAGAGTTGAGGACAGAGCTGAGGAAGAAGGTCCTTCATCACCTCTCCATGATATCAGGGCAGCATCTCCAGACATTTAGTTCATTTCAGATCCCGAGACTGGCCCTTCAGAGTCACTCGGAGGCACACTCCAGTTTAGCAGCCAGACAGCAGAGCACATCCCTCAGAGATCAGATTGGCTGATGACCAGATTGAGATGATCTCTCAGCGTGTGGCTTCCTTGCTTTCTCGACAGTGGGGTACTTCAGCTTTTGCACTGGGATCCACATCATTTGATGCATCTGATCAGACTTTGATCCCCACATCTCCACTGTATTTCAGATGATCTCAGATCAGTCAGTTCGTATTCAGCAGCTTGAGGGTTACATATTGAGACTGACTGGGAGGGTACTTGACTTGCAGGGGCAAGTGTTAGCTCTGCACACCCACAGCCACAGGAGTGCACCATTGAGATCTTAGACCTATCTATGGAGGCAGCCAGACTTAGAGGAGTATTGGAGAGTGGATTTAATTTCCTGAGGAGAGAGATCAGAGGCTCTAGTGAGCATGCATCCACCCAGTTCCCTGCACTGCTACAGTCTATTTTGAGAGCTCTGAACCTTCTAGACACCATCAGGCTCTCTCTTGCAGTTCAATCTGTTGCTTCTCAGCCTTCAGGATCATCTCGCCCACCTACTCTGCCAGCACCTCCACTCGTGGCAGAGGCAGACGAGGTAGAGGATGAGTTCTTGGTCGTGATCTTTCATCTCCCCACCCTATCTCCGATACATCTGACTCTGATCCATCCAGTCATGAGCTCTACTAGATCCTTGTAGTTAGTCTTGTCTTTTGTCTCTTTCTAGGATCTATCTTTTGGGCCATGTAATGATGATTGGCTGATTGACTTTAATTTTTGGTATATGTAGTGGAACAACTATATGGTTTCAGTCACTTTTTGATTATATATATATATCTACTCTTTGACTTTTAATGTATGACCTTCAAATTGAGTCACTTTCAATTGTATACATGCTTAAAATACTATGAATTGCTATTTCATATCTATGATATCCAATGGTATGTTTTTTTTTGATTACTATATTCAGGAGGAGTAAACATTAATATTAGTAAAATTACTGTTAGTAAAATTACTATTAGTAAAATTAATTCCATCAAAAGAAAGAAAAAGAGAAAATGTATTCAAAGAAAAAGGGGGAGTAAACAATATTTTTTGTTGATGCTGTCAAAAAGGGGGAGAAATTAAAGAATCAAAAGCAGATTAATAAAAGAATTAAAAGCAAAATGAGTAAATTATTAAGCAAAAGCAAATGAGCAAACTTTAAAATTAATTCTTAGACATGCTCTGGTACCAAAATTAAATAATCAAATGAGAATGAGCAAATTTTAAGATGCTAAGCAATTTGAAAAATAAGCAAATGAGCAAATGAGATATTTTCAAATGAATAATTTTCAAAATTCTTAGGCAAATTCTCTTTGCTCTGATAACAAAAACAAATTTTGCTTTGATACCAAGATCATATAATCAAATGAGCAAAATTTTAAATTATTATGCAATAGGTAAATTGTTTATGCAAATGAGCAACACAAGCAAATGGGCACATGTATCACATGCCAAAAGAATCAATTTTCTTTTCAAGCAAATACACTTATAAGTAATTTTCAAGTTGGTAGTAAATTTCTTATTTATCTTCAAACCACCTATAATGCATTTCATTCCTTTGAAATTCATGCTCATTGTTTCATATATATGCTTTTGCTCAAATATTTTGTCATCATCAAAAAGGGAGAGATTGTTGCTCCTTGGA
The DNA here is from genome assembly GCF_000442705.2 of Elaeis guineensis. Taxonomy (NCBI): domain Eukaryota; kingdom Viridiplantae; phylum Streptophyta; class Magnoliopsida; order Arecales; family Arecaceae; genus Elaeis; species Elaeis guineensis. The sequence continues at coordinate 25,663,478 of NC_026002.2, forward strand.
TTGATTTTGATGATTACAAAGCATTTGAAGGGGTACTAATGATTTTCACTTGAAAAAGACTTATTGCTTTTCAGGGGTAAAATTATAATTTTACCAAATCCTGATTTGAAAGCATCAAGTGATAGAATAAAAGATTTGTGATCCATTGATGAAAATTTTATTATTTTTGGACTTGTATTTTGAAAGATATTCATGTTTGAAAAATATGAGTCGACCCATGAGTCGACTCATGACATATGAGATGATTGGCACGCAGAATTTTTGGCCGACACAGACTTGGCATACCCTGTGAGTCAACCCATGAGTCGACCCCCAAGGCATGAGTCGACCCATGAGTCGACCTCTGCGGGTTTTAGGCTAATTTTACAGAACCTTGCTTCCCTTTTGGTTTTCTGGTATTTTTTCACAGAGGTCGACCCATGAGTCGACCCATGAGCATGAGTCGACCCATGAGTCGACCCCTGTGATGGAAATATTCCACAACGGCTAGTTTTTAACCCATTTTAAGTACTTTTAATACTCATTTAATGTGGTCTAACGGCTCTATTTCAGCCTAGATTATTCTCCACCATTTCTTAAAGCTATAAAAGGGACAAAAAGGTAGGAATCATTAAGAAGAATCAAGAAGAGAGATTTTGGAAAGAGGATTTCAAGCTAACTTTTCAGCCCTAAGCAAGAACTCACTCAAAGCATTCAAGAAGCCTTTAATCCAAGCTCACCAACTCCTCAAGTGTACATTCAAGTCTCCAACCACCTTGAGAAAATCAAAAAGGGTCTTCTTCTCTTTGAGTAAAGTGTATTTAAAGTCTCATTCACTCATTAAAGGAGCTTCCTTTGTACTTTTTGTGCTATTCATTGTTATACTCTGTTTGAGTTATTATTTTTATTTTAGAAGGGTTCCAAAATAAGGAAGGTTGATCCGAACCTTGAATCGGAGTGTATTGGGTTGGCTTGTACCCGAGAAATAAGTGGACTAGCTTGGGATAGCTAGAGTCGGAGTTTCCGACGTTTGTATTCAGGTTGAATACAAGTTAGTAGATTGGAACTCCCAAGTAGGAGCTTGGGGAGTGGATGTAGGTGCAAGGTTGGCACCGAACCACTATAAATCTTTTTATTTGTGTTGTGCCTAATTGCTCTTCTTTAACTCTTCATTATTCTCTTGCATTCTTGCATTTAGCCATTAGCCTTGAATCAACTTTACTCTCCCTATTTATTTAGCTATTGTCAAACATTTTTCATAAGACATAAGTTAAGTTTAAAATTTTTAGAAACCCAATTCACCCTCCCCTCTTGGGTTGCATAGCTGGGCAACAAGTGGTATCAGAGCCCGGTGCTCTAGCCCTACTTTGATCTAACCAATCAAAGAGTTAAAGATCTATGACAACTCAAGTCGGCACTTCTTTAGCCGAGGGGCAGTCCACTAACCGACCTTCACTTTTCAATGGGTCTAATTACACCTATTGGAAAGCTCGGATGAAAATATTCATTCAAGCACTCGACTATGATATGTGGAGTATCATAGTGAACGGCCCTCACACACCCACTAAAATTATAGATGGTGTGGAATCAATCAAACCCGAAAAAGAGTGGGATGAGGTTGATAAGAAAATGGCCCAATTAAATGCTAAAGCTATGAATGTTCTATATTCTGCTCTTGATGCTAACGAATTTAGTCGCATTTCTACTTGCTTGTCTGCTAAAAAATATGGGATAGGTTAGAAGTAACCCATGAAGGAACCAATCAAGTAAAGGAGTCCAAAATTAACATGCTCGTGCATAAATATGAATTATTTAAAATGGAGCATGATAAGTCCATAACTGAAATGTTTACTCGCTTTACTGATATTATAAATGGTTTAAAGAGTCTTGGTAAGTCCTATACTAACAGTGAGCTTGTAAGAAAGATTCTCAGTCCTTACCAAAAATTTGGGAAGCCAAAGTGACCGCCATCCAAGAAGCCAAGGACTTGAACATTCTATCCTTGGAAGAGCTTCTTGGATCATTGATGACACATGAGCTGAGTATGAAACAACATCAAGAGGAAGAAGTCAAAAAGAAGAGAACAATCGCCCTCAAATCCACAGCTCCACCAGATGAAGAAACTGATGACACCAAAAATGAAGAGCATGATGAAGAGATGGCACTCATTACCCAAGGTTCAAGAAGTTTTTGAGAAAAAAAAAACAAAGGATGAGGAAGAGGCCATTCACAAAAGGGAAACAAAGCAAAGAAAAGGATAAGGACCAACCCCTTATCTGCTATGAATGCAAGAAATCGGGACACTTCAAGTCCGAATGCCCACAACTGAAGAAGGGTCCCAAGAAGTACAAGAAGAAGGCCATGATGGCCACTTGGAGTGGGAGTGATGACTCAAGCTTCGAAGAGGAAGACTCGACTGAACAAGCCAACCTGTGCCTTATGGCATATGAAAATGAGGTAATTTTCGAAACTCCTAGTGACTTTACATTTGAAGAACTGCATGAAGTATTTTGTGATTTAATTGATGAACTAAAGAAACTAGGGATAAAGAACAAAGATCTAAAATCGAAAAATCAATCTTTACTGAAACAAAATGAAAGCACTTCAATTGAAAAATCTACCCTGCTTCAAGAAAATCAAAGTTTAAAGAATGAAATTGCCAAGTTAAAATTAATAATAGAAAAATTCACCTTGAGTTCTAATAAACTTAATATGATTTTTGAAAATCAAAAGGCCGTGTATGATAAGGCTGGATTTGGCTATAACCTTTTGAAGAAACAAAAGTATCTGAAAAATATCTATGTAAACTCTTCAAATAACAAGTTTTCTAATATTACTTGCTTCAAATGTGGTAGAGTAGGACACAAGTCATACACTTGCTTCTCTAACAAATCTGTAAACTCAAATGTAAAGAAAATATGGGTTCTAAAAGAACCATTATGACTAACCAAAAAGGACCCAAGAAACTTGGGTACCTAAAATAAAAACTTGACTTTTGCCTGCAGGTGTGTCTAGTATCCCAAGGAGGAAACAGAAATGGTATCTTGATAGCGGATGCTCGAGACATATAACTGGTGATGAATCCCAATTCATCACTCTTGATGCTAAGAATGGAGGGATGGTCACCTTTGGAGACAATGGTAAAGGAAAGATCATCGGTATAGGTAACATTGGTATCACTCCCTCCAAATACATTGAAAATATTTTGTTAGTAGATGGTTTAAAGCATAATTTACTAAGTATTAGTCAATTTTGTGATAAAGGATATAAAGTTATTTTTGAATCTTCTGTTTGCATTGTAACTAGTCCTATTAAAGAAGGCATTAAATTTATTGGACATAGACATGGTAATGTTTATATGGTAGATTTAAATGATCTATCCAAAATAAACATGCAATGCCTAGTATCTTTGAATGCCAAAATTAATGAGACTAGTTGGCTTTGGCATCGTAGGCTTGCACATATTAGGATGCATTCACTTTCAAAATTAATTAAGAAAGAATTGTTCTTGGTTTGCCAAATTTAAATTTTGAAAAGATAGAATTTGTGATGCATGCCAACTAGGTAAACAAACAAGAGTTTCATTTAAATCCAAAAATATTGTTTCAACCTCTAGACCTTTAGAGCTTTTGCACATGGACTTATTTGGACCTACAGAACTACTAGTCTAGGAAGAAAATGATATGGTTTTGTAATTATAGATGATTACTCTCATTTTACTTGAGTTTTCTTTCTGGCACACAAGGATGAAATTTTTCAAGTTTTCACTAAATTTTATCAAAAAGTCACTAATGAGAAAAGATTTTCAATTCAAAATATTCGAAGTGATCATGGAACTGAATTTAAAAATCAAGACTTTGAAAAATTTTGTGATGAAAAAGGAATAGGTCATAATTTCTCTGCACCTAGGATACCCTGACAAAATGGGATAGTAGAAAGGAAAAATAGAATCCTAGAAGAAATGGCCCGTACCATGCTATGTGAAAGTAACCTTCAAGATACTTTTGGGCGGAAACTATTAACACAGCATGTTACATTTTAAATCGTGCTTTGATTAGACAAATTTTAAAGAAAACCCCCTATGAGCTTTGGAAAGGAAGAAAATCTAATATTGCATATTTTCATATTTTTGGTTGTCGATATTTTGTATTAAATAATGGTAAAGAAAGACTTAAAAATTTGATTCAAAATCAGATGAAGTAATTTTTTTTGGTTACTCCTCCACTAGTAAAGCTTTTAGAGTTTTTAACAAAAGAACTTAGTAGTAGAGGAGTCAATACTTGTTGTCTTTGATGAATCTAACGATCTTTCTTCAAGAAAGAATGAAGGTGTTGATGATGAGATCTTCTTATAGAAGGAATGAAGGAGATCACTCTGAAGGATTTAACAATTCAAGATGATGAGGAACATGAAGACAAATAGGATGAGAAAGGTGAAAAACATCAAGAACAACCTCAAGGTACAAATGACCTACCCAAAGAATGGAGGTATGTTCACAATCACCCTAAAGAGCTAATTATTGGTGATCCTATGCATGGGGTAAGAACTCGTTCTTCATTTAAAGATGTATTTAATCATTATGCTTTTGTCTCTCATCTTGAACCTAAAACTATTGAAGAAGTGAGTGTAGGTGGGTAGACACTAGGAATATTGGGATGATGACTTATATTAATTATGTGATTACTTAGAAACTTAGATTTGACAGTTCATTGATAGATTTGAATTAAAGTGCACAATGAAAGCAGAGTGATCTGAATTATTTTTGAACTGATTAGAACAGTAATCTTACTTGACAGATATTATGATAAAAGATTCGATTTTGAAATTAGAGGATGACTTGATTTGAGGTAAAAAGTAATCCTAAATTTTTGAGAACTTAAGTTATAAAAATTTCGAGGATGAAATTTTTTTTAAGAGGAGAGAATGTAATACCCCACCGCTATGCACGGATCTTGAAGTAGCAAGAAAAAAAAAATTAAAAAGAAGACTCCTTCTCGAATGACTCCCAATCGGAGTCGGAAATCACCATAGGAGAGGAGTCAAACTCCTCCCCTCCAGTCCTATTTAAAGGGGAGGGCTCTTTCCTCTTCCTAAGATCTGAGGCTCAAATCATCAAGAATCGCTAGAATTTCTTCATAGAAGCCATTATTGTGCCCATCGAAAATTGAGTTGGACGGGTCACCGAAGCACAAGCGTCAGCCCTCCTTCGTCTCTCTTTTCCTCTTCTTCCGATAACATTAGACAGCATCTTTGACAGACGGTGGTGGTGGGTTTTACAAGAGACTTGAGCCCTTTAAATATGAGAAGAGAGAGAGACTAAGTCCTCTCGAATTCGATCTCCATCAATTTTGGGAGGAAGAAGACTCCCCGGGTCTTATCCGTCATTAACTTTTTTTTCGTTGGCTAATGCTTTAAACTAATGCCAGCCCTTTTTGGGCTACTTTCTGATTGCTGGGTTGGTCAGGCAGACCCGACTCAATTTAGTATTGGCCCATTTGGGCTAGGGTATTATCGTTATTCTTCTCTAGTACAACCTTGTGCAGTAAAGATCATAGGAGGATTTTATCCATCCTAAAGTGGGTTCTCTACATTTTTAATCTACCCTCTAGCTTGAGCATCAATAACTCTAGCTTGAGTCAGCCTAGTTCAGAGAAAATATATAGTAGACCATGTACTATTATCTAGACTACCGAATTATAGGACATATATTTCTTCGGAGAAGTACTTGGGTCTTTATTTGTGATCAAGTGATTTGGAAAAAAAATGGTTGGCTTCCTTTGATCCACAAGGTCGACAAGAGGCTCTCAAGATGATTGGCAATAGTTCTTTCTATCAGCCATGGATTCATATTGCATTTTTTTCAATCTGGCATGCCTCTGTCTTATTTAGGTTCTTGAGCACCTAGTTTTGTTATTAACACTGCAAGAAACTAGAGGATTTGAGATGAGAAAAATGTTGAGACTGAATAAGAGAGAAGAAATATTGGAAGAGATTATTAGAGGAGAAGAAAAATTGCAATGAATACAATATAAAAAAATCAATAATTTATGATAGCCAAATCGTTAGCTATGTTTGTGACCATTTGCAAGCTAAATGCTTAGGTGCTCAAATAATATTAACTTAGAAATCTTCTAATCTAGTCCCTATATCTAACAAAAGAACTTATAATAGGACTCAAATTCTAAAAAGTAGAAGATGATTTTTTTTTTTTTTGGGATTATCAGTAAATACCTTAGCAATCCTTAGCGATACTTTCTGGGATGGGGCTAGCGGTGCACAATCCTTGGCAAACATAAAAAGAGAGAAAAAGGAAATAATTCTCATGTTTAGAGGCATACATGTGGCTGTCTTTTGCTGCATTTTCTTTTTTAAAATTATATAAGAAAACAGATATGCCATCAGTAATGAGGAGAATGGGAACTCCAGGGCACATTTGGTTCATAATCAAAGTCCAAATCAAAATTGAAATCAGAATGGATTCAAATAGAAATTAGAATAGTCATATGCTCTGATGCATTTGATTCATAACCAGAACTAGAATCAAAATAAAATAAAATTTGAATACTAAATGAGAGTAGAGACTAGATTTGAGGGGATTGGAGAATTCTCATTTCTCCTGAAATTGGAATGGGACTTCACCAAATAAAATAGTGAAAAAGAGTCACCTATTCTCATTCCTATTCTAGAGTCCAAATCTTCCCAGCCAAACATGCCCCTAAATAGAATAAACTCATTTCCATTCCTATTCCAAACTCCTATTGGGTGCACCTGATGATCAATTACTATGGTCAATGTTGACTTGATAAATTGATGGTTAGAACCAAGTATAGGTCATATGTGTTTTAAACTTCATGTCATTGGTATTGTAGGCTTTATTGCAAAGTCTTGTTTGAAAAGAGGTTATGAGATATAGATGAAACTGCAAAGAAGAGGAAGCCCATATGTGCATGCTGGATTTTTAAAGCACTTTTCAAATTCCATACTACGAGTAATGAGGGTATACTTTGAAACATTACATGGATACTTTTGGGAATAACATAAATTTTGAGATGTTATAAATATTCTATAAATATAAGCTACTTCTAATTGGCAATGGTAGGTCTCTTAGTATTTAGTAGGAATCAGCTAAAACTTTAAAACCTTTATTAGTGTAAAATAGAAGTTTCACATAAAAGAAATACCGGCATTTGTATACAATTCTTAAGATGAATGGTATTCCACGAAATTGTCAAATATAAATAAGATCGGACAAAGTGACTACCAAATGTTCTTATTATAGAAACTTTAACATAGCAGAAATTTTTTTAGTTCATTAATATAGTAGACATTAATGCCATGCAAAACCACTACATTCCCTTGCTCTCCAAGGTGGTAGGATGGAATTGGTGAGATTTAGGAGCGTTTGTGAAATCATAAGAACAACAGCAATCTTCATTTGGCTTGAGACATATTCCTTTGTGAAATCCAAAATTAGTGCATTCCTCGTGGCATTTGGTTGAACATAATCCAATGCAAACAAGATCTTCTTTTGCTGCAACAAAATAAAGTAAATAAATAAATTGACATGCATGCTCATAAATACATATAGAATCCAATCATGATTAACATACAAGAATACCAATATGCTTCATAAATGATAATTAAGAAGAAGAAGAAGAGAAAGAATGATGTGTTTTAAGGCCTTTAATATTTCTTCAATTTCTTTCTATTTTGCTGACTAAATTAGAAAAAAAATGTTTATACCATAAGCCATGGGCAAACTGAGCATGGCAATGGTGATGAAGATTTTAATGGCAGTGGAAGAGAAGGTGGAAGACATGTTCTCTAAGTTCTTCATTTGGTTTGAGAATATTGCTCCAAAGTTTTAAATTTATACCTATCTAAGATAGGTCATTTCAAACTAGTAATAACCACAGTAGGTAACGGGTGTCTTGAAGAAGTTTTTTTTCCTTTAGTTGCATTGGCCACTAAATCTAGATCATCTCATAGTAGTTTTCATAGTTAGTTACATTAATAGAAATAGAAACATAATTCTTCTCCTTCCCTAGTGGCATCTTAATACTAATTGAATGTCCTTGAAACATAACATCAATTAAATGATTCTTGAATGAAGAAAAATGGAGGAACGAAGGAACATGGAGAATTTAATGGTATGTAAAGAATATTTCATATCTCTATAGTTCAGTTTAAATTTTAATGGTGTCTTAAATATTGCTAGCATTTTTGCACTAAAGTAATTCATTTGGTTTCCATTGTCACATAATGGCATCAAGATTTATATAACTTGTATTGATGATCTTTTGAAAAACTACCTTCCATTTAGTTTTGATGACCAAGCCTAAGGGCTAATTGTCTCTTCAAGTTTGAGATAAAGGAAACTGACCCTCCAAAACTAGAGCAATTTGGTTTTTACCAATATGGTTCTATATGTACTTTCAAAATATATAAGCTCTTGAAACTTGAGAACATAAAATAGAAGCTATTTATCAATTCACACTTCTTGGTAATATAGTAGCCTACCATTTGTATGACATGACAACCCATGTTGCAGCCGTAATAAGAAAAAGCACATTCTTGGCTGAAAACAGTCTCATTAGTGGAAGTAGCATGGAGAACTTAGATTTGCATAGATGTAGATTAGTGTCATGGAATATTTTTCCTTTGATTGCAAACTCTTTATAAGGTTGTTGTGGCATTATTTGGTTAATTTTAGGTGAGGGTTTTCAAATTTTGAAATCTTGACTCTATTTTTTTAATTATACTTTTAAAGTGCTTAAATTTTAATATTTAGATGATGCCTTTTTGTTGCATTGAAAGTACTTGAAAATGAGAATGTGAAAGATAAAATTCTTCATTTATAATGCTTGTGATAAATCTTAGCTTATAACAGCCTATAAATTTAGCTCCCATGGTACGAGTAGCAATAAGAGTATTTATTTGGCACTCCTCTATGAGACTACACCTATCAAAACAAAAGTATAATGTGATGTGGTAACAAATCCCCTAGCAAACTTTGCATTTGTACAATCGATCACTTCCAACTGATCCATATGTGAGCTCATGATCTTTAGTATCCAAAAGGTATTTCATCAATTTGTTGGTATATTTCCAGAGATCAATGACTAGCTTACTCCGATATCTCACAAGCATTTCCAAGATAAGTACATATATGGGCATGCAATGCAATAGACTACCCACTATAAAAGCATAAGGGATGGCCTTAATATGATTCTTTTAAATTTGATTCTTTGGGCACTAAAATAGAATGAATATATCATCCTTAATGATCAAAATTTCACCTTACGAGCTGCTAGATATTTTAAACCTGTCTAGATTCGTAGAAATATAGGCCCTCTAATATAGACCAAGTAATCGCTCATACATTTTATTATTGAAGCAATACATAAATGTTTCATGTCAAAAGCTATTCTAAGAAAAAACCTTTAGGTTCATGCAAGAGGCTTAAATCACTATTGATAAGTAATATTCTTTCACACATAAAATAAAAAATATAAATTTGGTCCCATTAACTTTCTGATATATATGTCAATCAACAATGTTTTCTATAAATCCAAATGATGTAATGATTTTGTTGAAATTCAAATACCACTAACATGATGCTTGGTTAAGGCCAAATGTATTTCTTTAATTTTCATACCTTGTCTTGCACTACAAGTCCCTCAAGCTACTCCATATACATCTCTCCACTAAATCCCTATTGAAAATGAAGTTTTTATTGCCATCTGGCATATTTCTAAATCAAAATGGGCCTCTAATGAGATAATAATTCTAAAAGAATTGTTTTCTTAGAAATTAGAGCATATATTTCATTGTAATCAATGCTTTTTCATTTAAGTGATGAACCTCGTTGTTGCAAGTCTTCCCTTACCCTTTTTAACAATGCCCTTGGATTCTGGCTTGGTTTTGAAAATCCATTTAGATTGACAATTCTGACTGGACTCAAATTCGAGATGGGTTTGAGACTAGATATATATACACCTACATGTACATATTTCACTAGTGTTTGCTTAATTATATGAAATAAAAATCTATATTATATTCACACATATTTTATTTAATTCACATATATTATATATATGGTATGGAAACATATATGGATAACTTGACTAAACTGATCCAACTAACCCGAACAGATCGAAGCCAACCCTAAGCTCAAAAGACTGGTGTGAGGTTGGCTTTGGTTAAAGATTGGGTTAAATTCGATTCTATGCAAAGAACTTAGAGCTTCGGTTGGGCACGGGCTGACCTCTAACCTCACATAACCCATCTAATTTCCACCCTACTAGATTTGTAGCTCACTGTTTACTTTAATCTTCTCGTTGCTCTCTCTCTCTGTTTTTTTTTTCCAACTAGATCTCTCAGTTTAAGATGAGGTTTCAACAAGATAGGATCCTGATTATTTAAAAAATTAAAAAAAATCACCTAAATGTCATGATTCTCCTCTATTACCTATTGAAAAAGATCGAAAATAAAGAATTTGATCTCTCATGGGATGTCTCTTCTTAAAATCAAGTCCTTAATCACCATCAATGGCTTTCATAGTCAACTTGAGGAACCTTGCAATAGACTAATATTTTTTATCTTTTTTGCTATTATCTTAGTGATATAATATTACATTGGAATTAAAAGGTGAAAATTTCAAAAGAGCTATTAATTACATTAGTTTGCTTTCTGAGATAGGGGATAGAAGATAAAGAGATGATTTTTTTCTAATTATTTTTCTCTCAGCTAGATGCTTGAAGAACATAGGCAAAAAAGGGGACCATATTAAAAATAAATTTATTATATTTATACAAATTTTCTTCAACAAAAGTCTAAAAAATGAAGGAAAATGGGGGAACCATCTTTTTTGTCCCATATTCTTTTTTTAATTAGATTTTCTTCAAAATCAATTCATGTTCCTCTCTGTCCCCTTTCTTTTTTAAGTGTAATTTGTAGAAAGATGAGAAATATAAAAAACAAATCTAGAGCCACCATTATTGTTCTTTAAGCCTTACTTGTGCTAGATTTCTATTAAAAACTCTCCTTATTCCCTTTCTTCCCCCACTCCTTCAACCTTGAGCCATCCAAAGAAACCTAATCCAACTTCTTAAAAGTCCAAAAATTGTCATTTAAGGAAAAAAAGATTGTTGATACATGCTAGAGGTTTGATATGAGTTTCAAAGCAAATATAAAAGATGAAACTACCATAAGCAAGTAACTAAATTAATTATAGATATACAATAGTATATATGAATTTTAAAACTTATGAAATAACTACAAGCTAAGGATAACTAGCAGTTCTTTATCTCAATACCCAAAAAAATTTTCCCTAAAATTTACTAGTTTATTTTGAAAAACACAATAGGAAAGTGCCCCACTAACTGGCTACTTCTATCCTAAAATCCACTAGAGCTAGGGCAGAATTCACGATCCAAAAAAAAAGAAGAATTTTAAAAAGCATCCATGAGTGAAAAGGTACTCGAAAAAAATTTAATTAAATAGATGACAAATACTAGCATATATGAAAGGGGATTTATAGGCTCTAGACATTCTCATATTGGTAAGGACAAGTAGGTTACCTAGAGTTCAACTAAGGTTTAAAAAAGAGGTCTTAATCCACCAAAATAAGTAATATCACTATCATCAATCTTCTAAAATAAAAATCAGTTCTAATGGTGGACCATGCCATCAGATGTGTTCTAACTATGACTAGGTTGCATTAAATCCTCTTAGAGTACTATCTAGCTTAGACAATTAATGGACTCTTGGGCTATATAGTCTAAGTGGTCACAATTAATGGATCTAACTTTCTAAAGTCGAATGGGATATGATGTATGACAATCCTTTTCTCCGAACTATTTTTATAATATTCTAGGTCGTGTAATGAGTTTGATCCTCATGTTAAGACCACCAGCAGTTGAAGCTTTTACATCTAAAAAGAGAGACTTCGATGAAACAGCTTCCCACTTGCTTGAGAGCCTCCAGTGGCAATGGGTGTGAAACATTGGGTGCAACTTTACTGCTTCAGGATGAAACCTTTTCCTACCTTGTACAAAAAGAAAGCTTGGTGTTAGAAGAGAATTTAGAAGAAAATGAAACTGAAAAATCTCCACATGCTTTACACTGGATCATGCTTTTTACCTCTTTTTTTTTGTTGGTGCCAACTGCCAACTGGGCTTTGTTATTGATAACACTTGAAAAGATCAAATATTGACATACACAAAGATGTAACCTCTTTTTTCTTTGCAATAAAGAAAAGAAATATTAGTGCTAAGGAAAGGGCGATGCCAGTTTTGCTTCTCACCTGCCAGAAAGCCCACTTCAAGATACCCAAGCCAATGATTCAAATTTACTGTATACAAAGATATATCTACAAATTAGTACACAATTTTTCCTTGACCAATTTAAAGGGGGAAAAGGAATTTTTTTTTTTGGTCCACCTATTCTTTTAGATTTTGGTCAACTTTGTTTTAAAAAAAAAATTGTTTTCTGAATTCTACATTCTAGATCTTTACTGCTTGAATAGGGAAAAGTTGCAAGAGATGGCTGCTTAAATAGGGAACTGAAGGATTCGCGTGTGGCTGCAAAGAAGCAGACACATCGAGGTCAAGGTTACTAAAACAATCAAGAACCTTGCAAGTAGGTTGGAAAGACAAACTATTGAAGATAATTCAATGTGGGTTCCATGCGCCAAGTATAAGATTCTGGATGATAAGACCTCGATCAGATTCATTCTAGATGGTTTGAATTCGGTGTGCACACAATTTGGGTTAGTTCAAGTTAGGGGCCAGCTAAGTATCAGATCCCATCCCAACCAGTTCTCAGTTTTGGAACTAGAACTGACACAATCCATATTGGAAACAACCTGAACCCATCCAATCAATATCAGGTTGGATATGATTGGTTCCTGAGAAGTCAAAAAAAAAAAAAATCTCTGCAAATAGCAAAATAATCTATTGATTCTATTCAAGAAATCCCATTAAGACTAGTCGTTACAAGAAAACCCAAAAAATAATGCATAATAATTGTACTTGAAAGAGAAACCGTAAATCATGGATCAATATGTCATAACAATCGATCAAATGATCAATACTTGAGCTTATAATCTTTGGTCCCCAAGATATATCTTATCAATTTGTTGGTAGACTTCCAGAGATCCATGCCCAAACTACTCTGATATGTCACCAACATTCCTAGTATGAGTACATAGATAAGCATGTTATGCAACAGACTAGCCATAGCAATAGCATTAGGGATGGTTGTCATCTAACTTTTTTTAATCTCATTATTTCGACACTAAAATAGATTGAATATATCATCCTTAATCACTGAAACTTCACCTTATAAGCAGCTAGATATTTTAAACCTTTCTGGATCTCTACAAATATATGCCCTCTGATATAGATCAAGTAATTGCTCAAACCTATTACCATGGAAGCATCATCTAAATCTTTCATGTCAAGTTAGAAAAACTTTAGGTTCATACGAGAGACCTAAATCACTATTGACAAGTAGTATATCAATTATATATATAATCAAAAAATTTGGTCTCATAAACATTTTGATATACATGTTGATCAACAATGTTTTCTGCAAATCTGATGGATGCAATCATTTTATTGAAATTAAAGTACCACTAACATGAACCCTGGTTAAGGCCATGTACAGATTTCTTCAATTTGCATGCCTTTGTCTTGCACTACAAACCCCTCAAGCTGTTCCATATATACATCTCTTTACTAAATCCCAATTCAAAATGTAGTTTTTACTACCATCTAACATATTTCTAAATCAAAATGGTCCGCTAATAGTACAATAATTCTGAAAAAATTTGTTGAATTGGAAATTAGTGCATACATTTTATTACAATCAATGCTTTTCCTTTAAGCGAACCCCTTTTCTACAGGTCTTACCTTATACCTTGTAACATTGCCTTTAGAATCTAACTTGATGTTGAAAATCCATTTAGGTCAAAAATCCTGACTGAACTCAAATTTAAGATGGGTTCGAGCCTAGGTATATATACATCTGCATATACAAATCTCACTAGAATTTGTGTAATCATATGAAATTAGATCCATGTTATACTCACACATGGTTCGTTTAATTGGCACATGTTATACGGAAACAACTGACCCAACCCAACATGAATCGATCCAATTTTGATCCTCACCTCAAAAAATGATATGAGCTTGGCTTTCGATTCAGGAGCTTGGGTTGAAGGTTGGGTTAGGTTTGATCTTATGCAAAGATCTTAGAGCCTCGGGTTGGACATGGGTTGACCTCTAACCCGACCTAACCCATCTAGTTTCCACTCCAACTAGAGCCATAGCTTGTTCTTTACTTTCATCTTCATGTTGCTATCTCTCTCATCTTCTTCTCACTAGGCCGCTTAGTTGAAGTTAAGGTTTAGATGAGGTAGGATCCTAATTATTAAAAAAAAAAATCATCTAAATGTCGTGATTCTCCTCTATTATCCATTGAAAAAGATTAGAAATAATGCATTTGATCTCCCATGGGATTTCTATTCTTATCCTTCAAACACCACTGATGGCTTTCATAGTCAACTTCAGGAACCTAGCAATGGACCGATATTTTTTTCTGGACCCAAAAATTGATTTTGATGAATACACAATATTTGAGTATATAATGGTACTAATGGTTTGTTGAAGTATTTGTTTAAAAAGTTTCAGGAAGCTAAAAATACTACAAGAATGCCTGAAAATTGATAAAGTTGAAAGCCAAGGAAAGGAAGTTTGAGAAGTTACTTTATGAGAAATATAATAGTAGAGGCCAAGAGTCGACTCTAAATTTTAAAGAGATTGCTCTAGCATATAAAACTCAAAGTGGTATAGAACTATAAGTCGACTCCTAGATACTATGAGTTAGCTCTCTTAATTGAGACAGAAAGCTGTATTTTCTAACTTGGTCCTTGAGTCGACTCTAAGTTCTCTCGAGTCGACTCCTAGTCAACTTAGATTTGACCCCTACTAAGTCGAGTTAGCTCTTTTTGATAAGATAGAAAGGTGTTAAAATGGGCCTATGCCTGAGTCGACCCTAAGTTATCTTGAGTCGTCTCCAAACCAACTTTGAGTAGACTCCAGGTTGATCCGAATCGACTGGACTGTATTTGGTAGATCTAATGGCTAGTTTCATAGAAGCTACAGGACTATACAGAAGGCTCCTAATGGCTAGTTCTATTCTAATGGATAAAAAGCTATTTTTGGAGCTTCTAAGAGCCTTAAATACTGACCAAACTCATTGAAGAAGGTAGGAAAGAAAGAAAATAAAAAGAAAAACTAAGATTCCTTAAGAGTTCATTCAAAGGAGTGCAATCAATTTTCAATAATCAATCTCTTAAGATTTCAGAGGATTTCAAGAAGAAAAAAAAACATTTATTGTGAAGTTTCCTCAACAACATTCTTATGAGCTTCATCGACATTTTCTTTTGCCCTTTAGGAGCTTATTTCCTGTGTTCATATTCTTTTATTTACTCTTTGCTATAACAAGTGCCAATTGGGATTGAAACTCGAGAAAAGGCCAATCTAAATCTTGAATTATAGTATATTATTGTAAAAGTCTAGGAGTGACTTTGGAAAGTGATTTTGGTTGATTTTCACTAGGAAATCAATTGGATTTTGATTATGAGCCTGAAAAATCAATCTTACTGTAATTTTGGAGAGATTATAGCAAAATTCCCGACAGTGTGCTTAGGGAGTAGATGCAAGTGCTGAACCATTACAAAATCTTATGTTTGTGTATATGCTTCTATTACTTTTATTTGCATCCTTGTTTATTAGTTTTAATTTACTACATTCACTGCATCTTCACTATGCACAGTCTAAATTTAGTACATAAATATTTTAATTAAAAAAAATAAATTCACCCCTCCCCCCCCTCTTGGACGTCTATTAGGCAACATTTCTATTTTTTCTTTTATTTTAATAATATTAGTATTGCAAAGGAATTCAAAGGTAAAATTTGAAAGAATTATTGATTTTATTAGTTTGCTTTTTGAGATACAGGATAGGAGGTAAAGATAGGATTTATTAATTATTTTTCCTAGTTGGGAACTTTAGGAAAGTAGGTAAAAAAGGAGATCGAATTAAATATAAACTTATTATGTTTATACAGCTTTCCTTCTACAAAAATCAAGAAAATAAAGAAAAAAGGAGGAACCATTTTTTCACTCCCGTAATCTTTTTTTAATAAAAATTTCTCCAAGATCTATTCATCTTCCTCTCTCTCCCCCTCTTTTTCTTTTTAAGTAAAATTTATAGAAAATAGAAAAATATAAAAACCAAAACTAGAGCCAATATTACTATTCTTTAAACCCTCCTTAAGCTAGATTTCTAGTAACAATTCTCCTTATTCCTTTTCTTCTCCAACTCCTTCAACCTCAAGCCACCCAAAGAAACCCTAATCCAACTTTTTAAAAGTCTGAAAACCATCTTTTAAGGAAAAGAAGACCTATTGATGGATGCTAGAGGTCTAACATGAGTTTCCAAGCAAACTGTAGATGACCAAACTACTCTAAGTAAGGAATTAAATAAATTATTGTCAAAATAGTATACAAAAATTTTAAAATTTAAAGAAGTAACTACAACCTAAGGATAACTAGCAGCTTTTTATCTTGCGATCCAAAAAAATTCTTATCAAAATCTATTAGATTTTTGGGAGACATCACGATAGAGAACACTAACTGGCTACATTACATATCCGTAAATCCACTAGAGGTAGCATAGAACTCATCATGCACTAAGCTATTTTTTATTATTTTTTAAATATATCCTTTATTCTGATTTTGGAAATAGGTTAGAATAGGCTTTCCAAGCACTAAGCTAGCGTTGGAGGGGTGATGAAGAGTGTGCCTCATTTCCCTTTCCACTCTTTTCTTTAGCCTTTTTTATGATATCTACTTTGAAAAGTATATGTGGCGACGTTATTTCAAATAGAGGGTAGCCTACCTTAGAATCTCGGCAATTGGATCTAAAGAAGAAGGTGATCTATCCCTTGATTTTCTAGCGATATTAGCCATGATCTCTTAGCACATTTCCTCAATCTCCTCTTTCCACTACACTATCACTTTAAGATTGAAGAGGTGAAATTCTTTATCTCACTAGCCTTGTGGAGAGGATTATGGGCCCCAACAGTAGCACTAATTGTAATAGGGGTGATGGTGGACAAAGAAGTCTTCAAATCTTGTTGGGTTTATTAAGATATGGGAAAGAAAACTCTTGGTTGAGTGGTTGAAAAATGGAGGGCTCCTATTGGCTGCACCTAATGATTAATTATTATGGTCAATGTTGACTTGATAAATGTAAGATATATCGATGGCTAGATTTAGGTATATGCAATCTATGTTTTAATCATCATGTCATTGGTATTTTAGGATTTATTGCAAAGTCTTGTTTGAAATGGGGTTATGAAATACAAATGAAACTGAAAAGAAGAGGAACCCCATATGTGCATGCCGGATTTTTAAAGCACTTCTCAAATTCAACAGTATGAGGTTATATTTTGAAACATTACATGGATACTTTTGGGAATAACTTAACTATTGAGATGTTATAA
Organism: Elaeis guineensis; assembly: GCF_000442705.2. NCBI lineage: Eukaryota > Viridiplantae > Streptophyta > Magnoliopsida > Arecales > Arecaceae > Elaeis > Elaeis guineensis. The sequence goes on from NC_026002.2 coordinate 25,681,034, forward strand.
ATATTCTATTAATATAAACTACTTCTAATTGGCAATTGGTAGGTCTCTTAGTATTTAGGAGGAATTAGCGAAAACTTTGCAAGCCTTTTTTGGTGTAAAGTAGAAGTTTCACACAAAAGAAATATTGGCATTTGCACACAATTCTTACGATGAAGGGTGTTCCATGAAATTATCTCATATAAATAAGATGGGACAAAGTGACTACCAAATGTTATTGTTAAGAGGATAGAACTTATAGAAACTTTAACATAGCAGTATATTTTTCAGTACATTAATATAGTAGACATTATTTCTATGCAAAACCACTACATTCCCTTGCTCTCTAAGGTGGTAGGATGGAATTGGTGAGATTTAGGAGCATTTGTGAAATCATAAGAGCAACAACAATGTTCATCTGTCTTGAGACATATTCCTTTGTGAAATCCAAAATTAGTGCATTCCTCGTGGCACTTGGTTGAACATAATCTAATGCAAACAAGAACTTCTCTTCCTGCAACAAACAAACAAACAAATAAATAAGCATGCATACTCATAAATATATATAGAATCCAATCATGATTAAGGTGCAAGAATATCAATCTACTTCATAAATGATAATTAAAAAAAAAAGAAAGAAGAAGAGGACGAATGATGTGTTTTAAGGCCTTCAACATTTCTTCAATTTCTTTCAGTTTTGTCGACTAAATTAGAGACAAATGTTTGTACCATAAGCCATGGGCAAATTGAGAATGGCAATGGTGATGAAGATTTTAATGATAGTGGAAGAGAAGGTGGGAGACATGTTCTCTAACTTCTTCATTTGATTTGAGAATATCGCTCCAAAGATTCAAATTTATACTCTTTTAAGATAGGTCACCTCTAACTAGTAATAACTAAGTAGGTAATGGATGTCTTGAAGAAGTTTCTTTCCCTTAATTGCCATTACCCACCAAATCTAGATCATCTCATAGTAGTTTTCATAATCAGTTACATTTATAGAATGGAAACATAATTCTTCTCCTTCCCTGGTGGCATCTTAATACTAATTGAATATCCTTAAAACATAGCATCAATTTAAGCGATTCTTGAATGGAGAAAAATGGAGGAATGAAGTAACATGGAGAATTTAATGGCATTTAAAGAATAATTCATATCTGTATAGTTCGGTTTAAATTTTAATGGTGTCTTAAATATTGCTAGCATTCTTGTACTGAAGTAATTCATTTGGTTTCCATTGTTATATAACAGCATCAAGATATATATGACTTATTTTGATGATCTTTTGGAAAACTAGCTTGATGTTGAAAATCCATTTAGGTCGAAAATCCTGTCTGGACTCAAATTCAAGGTGGGTTTGAGGCTAGCTATATATACATCTGCATATACAAATCTCACTAGAATTTGTGTAATCATATGAAATTAGAATCGATGTTACACTTGTACATGTTTTGTTTGATTTGTATAAGTTTTTATATGATATGGGAGCATTTATAGGTAGCTTGATTAAACTGATCTAACTAACCCAACCTAACATGAAATGACCCAATTTTGATCCTCACCTCAAAAAATTGATATGAGCTTGGCTTTCGGTTCAGGAGCTTTGGTTGAAGGTTGGGTTAAGTTCGATTCTATGCAAAGATCTTAGAGCCTCAGGTTGGACATGGGTTGACCTCTAACCCGACCCAACCCATCTAATTTCAACTCCAACTAGATTCATATCTTGCTCCTTACTTTCATCTTCTTGTTGCTATCTCTCTCATCTTCTTCTCACTAGGTCGCTTAGTTGAAGCTAAGGTTAGGATGAAGTAGGATCCTAATTATTAAAAAAAGAAAACTCATCTAAATGTTGTGAGTCTCCTTTATTATCCATTGAAAAAGATCAGAAATAAAGCATTTGATTTTCCATGGGATCTCTATTCTTATCCTTCAAAGCCACCAATAGCTTTCATAGCCAACTTCAGGAATCTAGCAATGGACTGATATTTTTTTGTGGACCCAAGGGTTGAATTTGATGAATACAAAATATTAGAGTATATGATGGTACTAATGGTTTGTTGAAGTGTACATTAAGAAAGTTTTAGGAAGCCAAAAATACTTCAAGAATGCCTAGAAAATTTCTAAAGTTGGAAGTCAAGGGAAGTAAGTTTGAGAAGCTACTTTATGAGAAATATGATAGTAGAGGCCAAGAGTCGACTCCAAATTTCAAATAGATTGCTCTAGCATACAAAACTCAAAGTGCTATAGAACTATAAGTCAACTCCTAGATATTATGAGTCAGCTCTCTCAATTGATATAAAAAGCCATATTTTTCAACCCGATCCTCGAGTCAACTCCAAGTTCTCTCGAGTCCACTCCTAGTCAACTTAGAGTTGACCCCTATATAGCTGAGTTGGCTCTTTCAGATAAGATAGAAAGATGTTAAAATGGATCTGAGCTGAGTCAACCCCAAGTTATTTTGAGTCGACTGCAAGCCAATTTTGAGCCGACACCAAGTTGATCTGAATTGACTCGACTGTGTCTGACAGATCCAATGGCTAGTTTCACAGAAGTTACAAAACTATACAGAAGGCTCCCAATAGCTAGTTCTATTTTAATGGGCAAAAAGTTATTTTGGACCTTCTAAGAGCCTTAAATGCCAATCAAACTCATTGAAGAAGGTAGAAAAGAAAGAAAACAAAATGAAAATCTAAGATTCTTTAAGAGTTCATTCAAAAGAGTGCAATCAATTTCCAACCATCAATCTCTTAAGATTTTAGTGGATTTCAAGAAGAAGAAAAAAGTATTTATAGTCAAGCTTCTTCAACGACATTCTCGAGAGCTTCATCAACATTTTTTTTTGCTCTTTAGGAGCTTATTTCTTATGTTCATATTCTTTTGCTTACTCTTGGTATAACAAGTTTCAATTGGGTTGAAACTTAAAAAAAGGCTTATGATATCCGGCCCTAAATTTTTTCCTACACGAATGTTAGGGCACAAAAAAATAGGGAGAAAGAGGAATAAAGACTCCTCATGGGAGTCTTCTTCTCCATCGAATCCGGCTAGAATTGGACTCTTGGTGCTACCAAAACCCTAGAAAGCCCTCTATAAATCTCTCCCTCCCTCCTCCAAAGCCATTTATGATGAGCACCAGCCTTCCTCTTCTTTCTCTCTCTTTTCTTCTATTGAAGCTGCAGCATACCCTCACTGTGCCCACCTAAAATGCTCGCCAGAGACATCACCAGAGCCCAAGATAGCCTCACCCCTCTTCCTCTCTTTTTTTCCCTTCTTCTCATGCCTTTGTGCAAAGCCACTAGCCATTGGATTCATCAAAAATTCACCAAAATCGAAGCCTTATTTTTTTCTATTTTGGCTGAGCATTCTTTTCCTTTTTTTGACCACCGCCACAGCTGTCCTTGGTGCCACACCCATGAATCATGACCTTCGACTTTCCTACCATCTTTTCTCGAGGTCATGGTTGCGATAATCGGACAACGACTGGAGAAAATATGAGAAACAGGGTAGTCCCCTACTTTTCTAAGTTTTTCTTATTTTTTTATTGGCTGGCCACTTGTTGTCGATCATTCCTTGCTTTATGATTGTTGGTCATGCCCTACCACCTACTACTGGACCTCCGGCTATGTCGCTGGACCATGACCCAAGCCAAAAACCAATAAAACCCACCTTCCCTTATTTTCTAAGAAAGAAAGAAAAAAAGAAGAGAGAGAAAAAGATAACTCTCTCTTAGGTCTCTCTCTCTAGGAGCACGTAGAGATCTCGATTCGAGCTTTTGTCTTCCCATCTGATTGGGCTCAATTAGGACTTTCGTTGAGAGAGATGAGGATTCTTTCTCTTGATTTCTCTCTCTTCACCCAATTTTTCTCTCTAAGAAGACCTATAGATCTTGATCGGGCTATCCTTTTCACTTCTAGCGATCTATGTTGATTCTAGCAAGATGATCTCAAATCACTTTTTATTCAATTTTGTTGAATTTATCGAATAAAAATTGATTATAATTTAATATTTTAAATAAAATTACTTAATTTATCTAATAAATCTAAAGATCTAGGATGAATAAGATAAGTGGATCTCATGCTCCTTATTTGCTTACAAATTTTCATATTTTTCATACACATGACCTCTTGTTGATGAAATCATATATTTCATAAAATAAAAATTAGCATATGAGATATAAAAAGTATATTTTATTATGATCATTGCTTTCATGAATATGTTTAATGAAAATAGCATATTTATGAAGCATAAATTTTATTATTATTTTATTTATATATATATATTTTAAAAAAGATATAAAGATTTTAAATGCTCTTAGATATCTAGGAATAAATTTTTAAAATTAAGAAGATCGACGTCCGAAGCTAGCATCCATAAGAAATATGATCCCACCAATGGATATAAAGTTGACATACGAAATAAAAATTTTATCAATTAAAAAATATGATCTTATTATGAATATAATGTGACTTTAGTATAAATATCTATGAGTAATATTTTGAAACATGATATGAATACCTAACAAAAATAATTTATGAATCATGTTTATGAAATGTTCATGAATTTATGTATACATGATTATATTTATGACTTATTTTATAATATGCTCTATGAAATACTTTATTTTTTATTTTTTTTTTTTTTTTTTTTTTTTTTTTTTTTTTTTTTTTTTTTTTTTTTTTTTTTTTTTTTTTTTTTTTTTTTTTTTTTTTTTTTTTTTTTTTTTTTTTTTTTTTTTTTTTTTTTTTTTTTTTTTTTATAGTATCTATTATTTTTTTAAATATTATATTATTACATTTTGATTATGAGTCTGAAAAAATCAATCATACTGTAATCTTAGCGAGATCATAGTGAAATTCTCAAGATTGTGCTTAGGGAGTGGATGTAAGTGTTGAATTTAGCACCGGACAATTATAAAATCTTATGTTTGTGTATATGCCAGTATTGCTTTCATTTGCATCCTTGTATATTAGTTTAATTCACTACTTTCACTACATCTTTACTTTGTACAGTCTAAATTCAGTACATAATTATTTTAATTTAAAAAAATTCCCCCTTCCCCTTTTGGGATGTCTATCAGGCAACAATTTTATTTTTTCTCTTATTTTAATAATATAGCATTGCAAAGTAATGCAAAGGTAAAACTTGTAAGAACTATTGATTTCATTGGTTTACTTTATGAGAGAGGGGATAGGGGGTAAAGATAGGATTGTTTTAATTATTTTTTCCTAGTTGGAAACTTCAAGAAAGTAGGCAAAAAATGGGACCATATTAAATATAAACTTATTATGTCTACATAACTATCCTTCAACAAAAATCTAGAAAATAAAGAAAAAAGAAGGAACCATATTTTTGCACCCATAATCTTTTTATAATAAAATTTTCTCCAAAATCTATTCATCTTCCTCTCTCTCCCCTTTTCTTTTTAAGCAAAATTTATAGAAAATAGAAAAATATAAAAACCAAAACCAGAGCCACTATTACTATTCTTTAAACTCCCCTTCTTGAGCTAGATTTCTAGTAAAAACTCTCTTTATTCTTTTTCTTCCCCAACTCCTTCAACCTCAAACCACCCAAAAAAATCGTAATCCAACTTCTTAAAAGTGCAGAAACCATCCTTTAAGGAAAAGAAGGCCTATTGATGCATGCTAGAGGTCTAATATTGAGTTTCAAAGCAAACTGTAGATGACCAAACTAGTATACAAAATTTTAAAATTTAAAGAAGTAACTACGAGCTATAGATAGCTAGCATCTCTTTACCTTGCAATCCAAAAAGTTTATCATCACAATCTATTAGTTTTTTGGAAGTACATCACGATAAAGAACACTAACTGGCTATATTACATATCCATAAATCCACCAGAGCTTGCATAGAACTAGCCAGGTAGTAAGCTATTTTTTGTTATTTTTTTATATTTGTCCTTTATTTAGATTTGGAAATTGGTTAGAATTAGATTTTCAAGCACTAAGCTAGCTTTGGAGGGGTGATAAAGAGTGTGCCTTGTTTCCCTTTCCACCCTTTTCTTTAGCCTTTTCTATGATATCTACTTTGAAAAATATGTGAGGCGATGTTATTTCAAAAGAATCTCAGCAATTGGATCTAAAGAAGAAGGTGATCTATCCCTGGGTTTTCTAGTGATATTAGCCATGATCTCTCAACATATTTCCTCAACCTCTTTCCATTGCACTATCACTTTAGAATTGGAGAATGAAATTCTTTATCTCACTGGCCTTGTGGAAAGGGTTGTGAGCCCTAGTACTAGCACCAATTGTAATAGGGGTTACAGTGGACAAAAAAGTCTTCAAATCTTATAGGGTTCATTACAATATGGGAAAGAAAACTCTTGGTTGAGTGGTTGAAAAATGGAGGACTCTTGTTGGATGCACCTAATGATCAATTATTATGGTCAATGTTGACTTGATAAATGTAAGATATATTGATGGCTAGAATCAAATATATGTTATCTATGTTTTAATCTTCATATCATTGGTATTGAGTTTTTATTGCAAAGTCTTGTTTGAAAAGGGGTTATATATGAAATGCAGATGAAACTAAAATGAAGAGGAAGCCCATATGTGCATGCTAGATTTTTAAAGCACTTCTCAAATTCAACACTACAGACGTATATATTGAAACATTACATGGTTAATTTTGGAAATAACATAAATTTTGAGATGTTATAAATATTCTATAAACATAAGCTACTTCTAATTGGTAATTGGTAGGTCTCTCATATTTAGGAGGAAGCAAAACTTTACAAGCCTCTTTTGGTGTAAAATAGAAGTTTCGTATAGAAGAAATATTGGCATTTGTACACAATTCTTATGATGAAGGGTGTTCTATGAAATTATCTGACATAAATAAGATGGGACAGAGTGATTATTAAATATTCTTATTAAGAAGACAGAACTTACAGACATTTTAACATAGTAGACTATTTTTCAATACATTAATACAGTAGACATTAATGCTATGCAAAACCACTATATTCCCTTCCCTCTAAGGTGATAGGATGAATTGGTGAGATTTAGGAGCATTTGGGAAATCATACAAACAACAACAACTTTTCACTGTATTGAGACATATTCCTTTGTGAAATCCAAAATTAATGCATTCCTCGTGGCACTTGGTTGAACATAATCCAATGCAAACAAGATCTTCTCTTGCTGTAATAAATAAATAAATAAATAAATTAGCATGCATACTCATAAATATATATAGAATCCAATCATGGTTAATTAAGGTGCAAGAATATCAATCTACTTCATAAACGATAATTAAAAAAAAAAAGAAGAGGAAGCATAATGTGTTTTAAGGCCTTTATCATTTCTTCAATTTCTTCCTATTTTGTCGACCAAATTAGAAAAAAACATTTGTACCATAGGCCATGGGCAAACTGAGAATGGCAATGGTGATAAAGATTTTAATGATGGTGGAGGAGAAGGTGGGAGAAATGTTCTCTAACTTCTTCATCCGGTTTAGAATATCGCTCCAAAGATTCAAATTTATACTCTTCTGAGATGGTGACCACTAACTAGTAATAACTGCAATAGGTAACGGATGTCTTGAAGAAGTTTCTTTCTCTTAATTGCCATTGGCTACTAAATCTAGATCATGTCATAGTAGTTTTCATAGTCACTATGATTAATAGGATGGAAACATAATTCTTCTCCTTCCCCGGTGTCATCTTGATACTAATTGAATGTCTTTAAAACATAGCATCAATTTAAGTGATTCTTGAATGGAGAAAAATGGAGGAATGAAGCAACATGGAGAATTTAATGGCATCTAAAGAATATTTTATGTTTGTATAGTTTAGTTTAAATTTTAATGGTGTCTTCAATATTGCTAGCATTCTTGCACTGAAGTAATTCATTTGGTTTCCATTTGTCATATAACGACATCGAGATTTATATAACTTGTATTGATGATCTTCTAAAAAACTACCCTCCATTTAGTTTTGATGACCAAGTCTACAGGCTAATTCTCTCTTGAAGTTTGAGATGAAGGAAACTGACCCTCCAAAACTAAAGCAATTTGGTTTTCATTGATGTAGTTCTATATGTACTTCCAAAATCTACAAGCTCTTAGAACTTGAGAATGGAAAATGGAAGCTATTTATCAATTCACACTTCTCGATAATGTACTGGCCAACCATTTATATGACTTGAGAATCCATGTTGCAACTATAAATAATAATAAGAAAAAGCACATTCTTGGCTGAAAATAGTCTCATCAATGGAAGTAGTATGGAGAACTTAGATATGCATAGATGTATATTAGAGCCATGGAATATTTTTCCTTTAACTGTAAACTCTTTATAAGGTTGTTGTGGCATTATCTGGTTAGTTTTAGGATTTTCAAATTTTGAAATCTTGACTCTATTTTTTTAATTATACTCTATAGTGCTTGAATTTTGATATTTAGATGATGCTTATTTGTTGCATATAAAGTCCTTGAAAATGAGAATGTGAAAGATAAAATTCTTCATCTATAATTGATAAATACTTGAATTAGTATACTAGAAGCACCTGATTTGTTATTAATTGATTATTATTATTGAGAATTTGATACTTCTTAGTCTATTTTGTAGATAATTAGGAGACTGAGCACATACAATAAAAATTGGACTCGATTTGGCTCAGATTTGGATGAATCGAGTAATCAATTCAAATCAAAGCAAATCACTAGCCCAAGCTCAAATGAAAGAATTACACGGACATGATTCGGATGCAAAAAGCCAACATATGAAAATAAAGCATGGACATATGCAGCATTTATACAAAAGAGTAAGGTTTGTTTTGGAAGAGTGGACTTGATATGACATTAAATGTGATGGGGCCATGTGCATTTAAAAAAATTCATAAAAAGAAAACTTTGAGCTTCTGGGCGTTACTGGCTTGACTGGTGCATGTGAGATGATACATGTTGGGTGCAGTATGGAGAAGGGACTCATGTGAAGGCTAGGAAGTAGCAGATGGATCCACGCAGAAGGAGATGCGAGCGACGAAGCAGCGAGCGGACACACATAGATCCATGCAGAAAAAGAAAAAAATTTTTTGAAGAAATTATTCATGCCATCCTTTCCCTTCATCTCATCCATCCAATCTTTTCTTATTCTTAAATCTCACCCATCCATCTCCTAGTCTTTTGTTTCTTTCATTAGTCCAACATCTAAGACATGCAAAAATCTCCTACCTCCATTCACTCATAAAAAGGCCTCAATACCTTTACTCTGAGACATCTCTCTCTCTACATTATAACTCTTGTAGGGGCTCATGTAACAGATGAAAATACCTATCTTTTAAATTCTTTAACCTTATTTCCACTTTCTTCCATCCTTCTAACATATGAGAAGGAGAGTCAGTCAGGGAGATGTGCGAGAATCAGAAAGCTCTACAAAGGAAGGCTGTGAGAGGAGGTTCTAATTTAGATTTTTTTAATTTTTAATTTTATTTTTAACTCCAAGTTCAGTTAATGGTTTAAGAGTATCTTGTGGTACAAAGTTAAAATTTTAGCAATAAAATTTTGTTTATGCAATTTAATTTCTGTATTTTTAATTTCAGCACATAAGATAGTTTATATTTTTTTGCTCTTTTTCTTTTATGCAATCTTTAATTTTTATAAGTAATTTTTTTTACCACATCATGTCTAGTTAAGCAATTCTTTCTGGAGTTTGTGATGAAGTTAGACCATGATTAGAAGTCGATGCTCTTTGGTTTTCTTTTCATACTCTAATGTTTAGAATCCTTTTCTCCTCTCTCGTATGGAAAAGCTTGATGGATTATAGTTGGATTAGAGCCCCTTTATAGCCCATACTTAGGTAACACAAGAAGAGAAGAAAAGAGAGAACAAAGTTTTCAATTCTTTCTTGCTGTAAAATCTTGATAGATCATAGTTGGGCTAAGTTCCTTCATGGCCTATGCTTGGATCAACACAAGAAAGAAGTCTCTTATCTAGGGTAAAGCAAATACTTGATGGATCATAGTAGAGTTAAATTTTTTTATGGTCCATACTTGTTCATGTTTTGCACTCTGATAAAAAGATATAAAGGATATTCAATAAGAAATCATGAGAATGGCTATCTAAATCATTGATCTAGTGAATTCAAAAGTCTTAGATCTTTTAGTTGATATAATCTGTAATTATTTTTCTCACTACTTTAGTAGTAGTTACAAGCAATCTCTCCATCTTTTCTTTAGAGCTCATCGGAGTAAGTATTTAAATATACTTTAAAAATCTAATTTTTTATGGGATCGATCTGTATTCGTCTAATATGCTACATTGCATGCCATATGCTTATGATATAATTTAGGACCATCAAAAATTTGATATGTCTTAAATTATATCGCAAGCGCATGGTGTGTAATATAGCACATTAGACAAGTACGGATCGATCCCACAAGGAATTAAATTTTTAAAGTATGTTTAAATTTTTAATCAGATGAGCTTTAAAGAAAAGATGGAGAGATTATTCGTAACCACTACTAGAGTAGTGAGAGAAATAATTACAGATTATATCAATTAAAAGATCTAGAGCTTTTGAATCCACTTGATCAATGATTTGGATAGCCGTTCTCATAATTTCTTATTGAATGTTCTTTAGGTCTTCTTATCAGAGTACAAAGTATGAACAAGCATGGACTATGAAAAGACTTAACTGAACTATGATTTATCAAGTATTTTATTTTATCCTAGATAAGAGACTCCTTTCTTATGTTGATCCAAGCATAGGCCACGAAGGAACTTAACCTAATTATGACCTATCAAGGTTTTATAGTAAGAAAGATTTGAGAACTTTGATCTCTTTTTTCTTCTTCTCTTCTGTTACCCAAGTATGGTCTATGAAGGGGCTCTAATCCAACTATAACCTATCAAGCATTTTCAAAAGAGAGAGGAGAAAAAGATTCTAAATATTAAATTAAAAAAATAAAACCAAAGAGCATCGGCTTCTAATCATGATCTAACTTCATCGCAAACTCCAGAAAAAATTGCTTAACTAGACATGATGTGATAAAAAAAATTATTTACAAAAATTAAAGATTGTATAAAAGAAAAAGAGCAAGGAAATGTAAACTATCCTATATGCTAAAATTAAAAATATAAAAATTAAATTACATAAACAAAATTTTATTGCTAAAATTTAAACTTTACACTACAAGATACTCGTAAGCCATTAATTGGGCTTGGAGTTAAAAATAAAAAATAAAATAAAAAATAAAGAAAGAAAGAAAGAAAAGAAGAACCTAAACTAGAATCTCTTCTCATAATCTTCCTCTACAAAGCCTTTTGATTCTCACACCTCTCCATAGTTGACTCTCCTTCTCGTGTGTTAGAAAGGTTAGAAAAAGTGAGAATAAAGCTAAAAAATTTAAAAGATGAATATTTTTGTCTATCACACGAGCTTTTACAAGAGTTATGGTGTGGAGAGAGATCTCTCAGAGTGGAGGCATTGAAGCCTTTTTATAGATAAATAGAGATAAGAGGTTTTTGTATGTTTTAGATGTGGGACTAATGAAAGGAACAAAAGGCCAGGAGATGGATGGATGAGATTTAAGAACAAAGAAGGATTAGATAGATGAGATGAAGCGAAAGGATGATGTGAATAATTTTCTTAATTTTTTTTTCCTTTTCTATGTTGATCTATATGTGTCCGCTTGCTACTTCGTTGCTCGCATCTCCTTTTGTATGGACCCATCTGCTGCTTCCCAACCTTCACATGAGTCTCTTCTCCATGCTGCACCCAACACATGCTATGTTATGTGCACCAGCCAAGCCAGCAATGCCCAAAAGCTCAAAGTTTTCTTTTTATGATTTTTTTTTAAAATGTACATGGCCCCATCACATTTAATGTCATACCAAAGTCCACTCTTCCAAAACAAACCTTACTTTTTTGTATAGACGCTGCATATGTCCTTTTTTTTTATATATTTTGGCTTTTTACATCTGAATCATGTCTATGTAATTCTTTCATTGGAGCTTGGGCTAGTGATTTGTTTTGATTTGAATTGATTACTCGATTCACTCAAATCTGAGCCAGTTTTGATTGTATGTGCTTAGTCTCCTAATTATCTACAAAATAGACTAAGAAGCATCAAATTTTCAATAATAATAATTAATTAATAATAAATCAAGTGCTTCTAGTATGCTAATTCAAGTATTTATCACACTCTTCAACTTGAAGTTTATTCATCCTCGAGTAAAGAAAGAATTTAGAGCTACATATCTTTAAGTTTAGAGTTTCAAATTTTATCAAGTAATTTTTTTTAAAAAGCCATTGATGTTCAATAGAGCGAGAGTGAGGTATGTCATTGGGGTATTAATACTTAATCGATATGAGAATTAAGTGAAAAATATTAAACCATTTCTGATCTTTTTCTAAATTGCCCATATTTTTATCTCTAAATCATTTACCTTCACATGGGTGAGTATATTGTTACTTCCGTCCTTCATTTATTATAAAAATATCTTCATATTATCTATTTTTTGATGTGAACCATAATGCTTACTTAGGTGAAAGAGTCCGGTTACTCGGTAGAAGATCAATATTTAGATTTTCTTCTCTCTCTCTTTTTTTAATATTGTACTGCTATTGAGTGTCTTAATCTCTTAATCTTTCTGTTTGACTCATGCAGCGAGTTTTCTGCTAATAATTTTTAAATCAGATGATTTTAAGATACTAGGTATAAAATATTCCTCGGACTTACTTGCTTAAATCAAGTAGGCTATGAGTTAAGACTAGCCTTACAATGAGATTTTTTGCCCTTCTCACTTTTCGATGCGAACCTCATTGCTTATTTGGGCAAAGGAGCTGGTTACTTGGCAAGAAGTACTTGAAAATTATTTTATTTTTATATATTTTTTATATAGATGAAGAAACATATAATTACTCTGCACTAGCCCATAAGAAGTAAACTCTTCTTTGATGAAAGTAGGAGAAATTTAGAAGTGCTCATGAAAAAAATATTTATATTATGGACTTAATTTTTTATTAATTTTTTTATTACTTAATCTCTCGATATCTCATAAATTCTCTAATCTATACATTAATTTACTTAAAAAAAAATTATTTAGTTCAGCTTGATTCTTTTAAGCATAAACGGTTGCCTAAATGCTAAATGCTAACTTACTCGAAGATTAAAATTTATTATTATTATTATTGTTCTTCCAACTAAATCAATATTGTCCTCAATGGAGAAATAAAAAATAGATGGTGCGATAGATAAAAAGGAATAGGAAAGAATATACTTGACTCGCTGTGTTCTTAGTTTAGCAGGGGCCGTTAGATACCCTTGAGGATGCATACTTGGCTCTCCCCCCAACTTATTCACTAAAGCAACTAAAGTAAAATCTAAATAAACTAAAAAGAGAAATTAAAATGCAAGAGCTGGGTTGCCACCCAATAAGCGCTAAGTTTAACATATTCAACCAGATGCTAAAAGAGTACTTATCCTATTCCTGCCCAAATCTTAACATGGGTCTGTAATTCCCTACGTGATTCAGGCTCTTCCTCAAAGTACTTCCTACGTTGGATCATTATGTGACTCATTCTTCTGATAGCTAACAACTCTTCCTCTACAATTAGATCTAGATATAACTTAAGCACTAGTCGGGGTTTTAAGGGATCTAGATCTATGTACTCATGTGCTAGGGGTGTATTTTTGGATCCCATATTGTTGTCTCTTTCTTTTTAGACAAGGGTTCAATTAGTATCATGAGGGATTCAACTAGTAATTCTGATCTTGACCGAGTGTAATGGTCACTAGGTTTGAATACCTAATTATTATTATCAGCTTCGAGTATCTTTTTTAGTTCCTCAGACTTGAATATTCTCAATTGATCATACTGATCTTTAAGTTCTAGACCATTCTGGACTCTAGGGTCAACCTCGAGTTGGCTTGGTAATCTATCCTTTTCTAGTTTACCAACCACTGTAGCTGATTGATCCAATTATTTTAATAACTAGTTAGTGGTTTGCATAAAATTATTGAGAGTATTTTTAATATCTGAGGTTGATTGTGTCAAGACTTTTAAACTCTTTTTTAATATGTTAACTTCTTCCTCAAGATCTAAATCTAGTTGATTGTTCAGTGCTTGATTGGGCCTTAAGTAGGGTTGATCAAAAATTTGGGCTCCTAATGTTGCATCTTGTGACTATATAAAATTGGAATGATTTCTTCATTTTGGGTTATAGGTTGGTGCATAAGGTTTATTCATATCTCTTTCATTGGCTGCACTCTCCTGTACGAACCCATTTTGGATTGGACTCATCAAAAAGAGACACTCCTCCATAACATGATTTGGTGCATCGCATCTAGTGCACATGGTTGTTAGCATTTGGTTAAGTTGGATATATCTTTCGAATTCTAATGCTTCAATTCTACTGGTGCAGGTTGCAGTTCTGGTATCTTCGAACTCCCTTGTATAAATATATGCATCTTCAATTTCAATGAATGTAGGATGCATGTTAATCATTTGTGGGCCAATTGTAAAATTATTGGTAGAGGATCTAATTTTAGATGGTTGGACAAAACTAATTGGATAACATAGGTCTTGCAAGATTTTAGGTTGTCTAATGGAATTCATTTTTTCCTCAGTGACCTTATAGACTTGTTGGGTTTAGATTGTGTCTGGCAATCATCATTTTATCCTAGTAAATTTTTTTAATTAATTTTTATTTATTTATTTATTTATTTTTTATATAGATGAGAGAAAGAGAGAAAAAAGAATTCTAGAGATGAGAGTCCTAAGGAGTCTTGGACCTATAGATGATAGATAAGAGTATTTTAGTTAGATTTAACTTTTTAAAAGCAAACAAGTTATCAAACAAATTAAAACTCTACTTAGAGTTACTCTAATTCTAGACAGCTTCTAACTGTCAAGGTTACCTTCAAGCCCTCCAAATTTAAAATCGGCTAACCGAATCGAGTGGATAAGTGTAAGATCGATGGGAGGCTCCCCATACTCTCACAAAGAACCTAATTAGAGAACCTTCTTTCTCTGAAACATAGTTTCTGAATAATTTTTCTAGACACTGACAGGCTAACCAACCTAAATCTGATCCAACTCTTGGGTTCTCCTGTCCTAATAAGCTCGGATGTCCCTAGGATTATTATCTAATTGATTTTAATTTAAGGCTTAGGGTTAATGCAGATGAGGGTGGTGGTTTATGGGCCAAGGAAGGATGATGATTTTTTCATCTTATCTTATTTAATTAGGTTGTACCCTTAAAGTATTTTATGAATATGCAATGCAACAAAGCAATAAAAACAAACAAGTTTTAATTAAAAAAAACTAATGGCAAATAAAATCTAGTAAGTATGCAAAGGAAAAAAATAGATCACGTACCCGACTTTCAGTACTCTCCAACTTAATGTAAAGCAAGATAAAGTGACAGATAAGAAATGCTAAAAACTAAAAAGCATGAAAAGCAAAAATTTAAACATAAATTAAAAACAGGCCAAATCTCTGACAATGGTGCTAAAAATTTGGTGTCTTAAATTATACCACAAGTACACGGTGTGCAATATAGCACATTAGGTGAGTATGGATCGATCCCATGAGTAATTGAATTTTTAAAGTGTGTTTAAATTCTTACTCAGATGAGCTTTAAAGAAAAGATGGAGAGATTGCTTGTAACTACTACTAAAGCAGTGAGAGAAATAATTAAATTATATTAACTAAAAGATTTAGGACTTCTGAATCACTAGACCAATGATTTAGATAGTCATTCTCATAGTTTCTTATTGACTATCCTTTAGGTCTTCTTATCAAAGTGCAAAGCATGAACAAGCATGGACTATGAAAAGACAACTCAACTATGATCCATCAAGCATTTCGCTTTACCCTAGATAAGAAACTTCTTTCTTATGTTGATCCAAGCATAGGCATGAAGGAATTTAACCAAACTATGACCTATCAAGGTTTTACAGCAAGAAAGATTTGAGAACTTTGATCTCTCTTTTCTTCTTCTCTTGTGTTACCCAAGTATGGGCTATGAAGGAGCTCTAACCTAACTATAACCCATCAAGCTTTTCTACAGAGAGAGGAGAAGAGGATTCTACATATTAAAATATGAAAAGAAAACCAAAGAGCATCGACTTCTAATTACGGTCTAACTTCATCGCAAACTCTAAAAGGAATTGCTTAACTAGACATGATGTGATAAAAAAAATTACTTGCAAAAATTAAAGATTGCATAAAAGAAAAAGAGCAAGAAAAGGTAAACTATCCTATGTGTTGAAATTAAAAAAATAGAAATAAAATTACATAAATAAAATTTTATTATTGGAATTTAAACTTTATACCATTAGATATTTCTAAGCCATTAACAGGACTTGAAGTTAAAAAAAAAATAAAACAAAAGAATAAACAAAGGAAGAAAGAAAGAACCTAAACTAGAACCTCCTCTCACAGTCTTTCTCTGCAGAGCCTTTTGATTCTCGCACCTTCTCTTGACTGACTCTCTTTCTTGTGTGTTAGAAGGATGGAAGAAAGTGGAAATAAGGCTAAAGAATTTAAAAGGTGGATATTCTCATCTGTCACACGAGCTCCTATAAGAGTTATGATGTGGAGAGAGAGATGTCTCTAGGTTGAAGCCTTAGAGACTTTTTATAAAGGCTAGGAGGCTTGATAATTTACTGCCTTAGTAATATGGGACCACTACTACAGAATAGCTTATGCAGTGCTTACTATGACAGCAGTTCAAAAATCGCTGCCATAGAAAGTATAGCAGTGGTTATTCATAACCACTGCCATATGTCAGATATATGACAGATGTTAAAAGTAACTGCTGCCATAGGCTACCTACGACAGTGGTTAAAAATAACGCGGTCATAGTCCAGACCTATTGCAGTAGTTACAAAATAACCGCTATAATAGATTCTAGATATTGCAGCGGCTGACTAACTATGACCATAGGCTAGAGATATAGAGTGATTATAAATAACCACTGTCATAGATTCGATCTATAGCAGCGGTTATATGTAACCGCTTCTATAGATTCGACATATGGCAGCGGTTATAGTTACCATTGCCATATCTCCGACCTATGGCAGTGGTTAGATGTAACCGCTGTTATAGGTCAAACTTATGGTAGTGGTTAATAATAACTACTGCTATAACTGATTATAGCAACGGTTATTAATAATAACCACTGACTGCTGCTATAACTGATTATAGCAGTGGTTTAGTGTAACCTCTGCTATATAGAGTGAATATAAATTTTTTTCATATTTTTTTTGAATATGATATAATTTTAAATTTAAAATTTATTTTTATCGTTCATTATCTAAATAATTATCGTTAGTGTGGTCACAAAAGATCGCCTCGATCTGATAGCCCTAGCTATGTCGATAAATAAAATTTGATTTTGATGGTCATGAATGACTGCGTGATGATCTGATAGATAGAAACTACTGATGAATTCAAAAATATACAACAATAATCTTGATGATGTTTATAGCATACTATCAAAATTTTACTTTAATTAGATATTATTATCATGATCAATTTAGCACAGGATGATTTCAATCGTTAAATAAAAATGAGTGATAAAAAGGCCAAATGACATCCGACTGTAAGATAATTTTTTAGATAAATGATCTTTGTTACTACTTTAATTATTTATACAGTGATGATCATAAAATTCAAATCGTGTCTGTATGAACCATCCACGTTAAGCAGATCTTACAAAAGTACAAGCATAATTACTAAGGACTTTAAGAATGAGTATCAAGAGATATAAAATTTTACATTATTCATATATATGTGGTTTGAATTTTACGATCATCATCGTATAAATAATTAAAGTAGTAGCAAAGATCACTTAACTAAAAAAATATCTTATAATCAATGCCATTTGGCCTTCTAATCATCATTTTTATTTAACGATCAAAATATTTCGTACTAAATTAACCATGATAATGATATTTGATTGAAGTAAAATTTTGATAGTATGTTATAAATATCATCGAATCATCGTTATAAGTTTTCAAATCCATCGATGGTCTCTATCTATCAGATTATTATATGGTCGTTCGTGACCGTCGAAATCAAATTTTTTAGATCGACATAGTTAGGGCTATCGGATCAAGATGATCTTTTGTGATGATACTATAATGATAATTGCTTAGATAATGAATGGTAAAGATGGATTTAAATTTTAAAATTACATCATATTCAAAAAAAAATATGAAATTTATATTCTACTTATGGTAGTAGTTATTCATAATCACTACCATATGTTTCTGTTACCATGGTTATTCATAACCACTACCATAGGTCACGTATGGAAGCGGTTATGAGCATATGGCAACAGTTTTTAAAATCGCTGCCATAGGTTAGGTCTTCTTCTCAGCCCACCCCCTCTTCATCATTTCGCACTGGCAGGTTCTGGGCGGGCCGACAGGTTCTCGACCATGCCAGCAGGTTCTGGACCATGCAAGTAGATTTTGGATTGTCTGGTTCTAGGCCAGGCCGGTGGGTTCTGGACTATGCCGATGGGTTTTGGGCTATGCCGACATGTTCTAGGCCATCTGGTTCTGAGCTGTTCTAGTAGGTTATGGGCCATGCCGGTGGGTTCTAGGCCGTGCCACTTTATGAAAAATAATTTTTTTTTTCATAAAGAGTATGTGATGATTTTGGATGAAAAATGTTAATTCTTAGTATAATTTTAGTGATATTTTTTTCTTATTTTTTTCTTCTTTTATAAATATTTTAACATTTCAAATGGCAAGGTGATCTTGGATGGCCTGTGGCTATTTAGCAGGCAACCATTCGCAGCCGATTTGGGTTGCTGGTAGTGGATACCGAAAGTAACATTGTAATGCATGATTAAATAGTGAATCCGAGCCTCCCTTTTACTTTAGAATTAATGTAATTCTTGTAGCGAATTTATTGCATAAAATTTTTTGGGTTTCTATTTAGTCTCTGTTGCTTTTGCTTATTGCATTACATAATGATAGACCCATCAATTGATTAGTGTACATAATCTACGGCATCCGTATATTTATATCTTTTTGTATGGATGAAAAAATTATGTACAATGGTCAATTGATTTCCAATTTGGATGGTTTAAAAATTGCACATAATTCTATAGATAATTATAGTAATCAAATGGTATGCTGAGGGTTCTAAAAAAATTTTGGAAATATATTTTTTTTATTCTCTCTACAAGGAAAAACTAAAGAAAAATACTGTCAAAATTTTTTTCGATTCCTGTTGCATATCGTTTGATCATTGTAATGAACCTATAGAATTACTATAATTTTTGAATGGGATAGGACCTATCTTTACCTATTAGTTGGTGATAACATTTTTTGTTTATAATGCATTGGTATCTAAAATTGAGATTTAATGAAAATATCATTTTTTGTTTTCTATGTACTGATCTCGTGGTTTTGGATTGTGCGGTAGGTTTTGGACTGTGCCGATGGGTTCTAGGCTATCGTGTTCTAGATCGTGCCGGTGGGTTATAGGCTGTATCACTTTATAATGGGTTTTAGACCATACATAGAACCATAGACCTATCTTTTGATTAATGTACATATTCTATGATATCTATACATTTATATATTTTTGTACGGATGGGAGAATTATATACATTGATCAATTGATTATCTAGTTTGGATGGTTTAAAAATTATAATTAATTTTATAGATAATTATCTTGATGTTATTGTATTATGTCTCATTTTTACATATGATTTAATTACAGTATCATCATTTTTATAGTGAATAAAGAGTGGATGAAGTTGAGTAGACTCTCACCAGAATATGAGATTGGACTTCAAAAATTTCTTGATTTTGCTATAAAAATTTGAGGACTATGGACTTATTCAATATCCTTGTAAGAAGTGTGGATGGGCCTTGACTACCTCATCAAGATGTAAATTATCATCTCACTATTTGTGACTTTAAATCTGGCTATGAAATTTGTTGGGATCAACATGGTGAGTGCAGGCCGCAAGGAGGCAATCAACATGATAGGAGAGT
Organism: Elaeis guineensis; assembly: GCF_000442705.2. Taxonomy (NCBI): domain Eukaryota; kingdom Viridiplantae; phylum Streptophyta; class Magnoliopsida; order Arecales; family Arecaceae; genus Elaeis; species Elaeis guineensis. The sequence continues at coordinate 25,700,999 of NC_026002.2, forward strand.
AGAACAAATAGTTCGTGATATCTTTTTATTTGTGGGCCACAAAGACGGTGCATCTATATCCATGCTTGATCCTGTGGTTGGTAGAATGACAAATAGTGAGGATGTGGAGAAGGTCGAAAAGTTGACGGAGGATGCTAATGTTCTATTGTACCTAGGTGTGAAAAGATAGCAAAATTTGAGTTCTTAATCCGATTGTATCATACGAAATGCTCTAATGGGTTCAGTAATAATGGAGTAAACTGTATACTAGAGTTTTTGAGAGACATTCTTTCAGATAATGCACAAATCTCAAAGAATAATTATGAGGCATCAAAGATTATTGAATAATTGAACTTTTCTTATACCAAGATACATGCATGCCCTAATGATTGCATGCTCTATTGGGAGGAGGATGCCAATCGAAATGAGTGCAGGAGGTGCGGTGTATCAAGATGGAAACAGAATAAAGATGGCATATCGACCCATGTACCTTAAAAGTTAATATGGCATTTTTTTTTGATACCGAGACTGCAAAAATTGTTTATGTCGGCAAGGACATCGAAGGACATGAGATGGCATGAAGAGGAGGGAACAAAAGATGATGCATTGAGGTATTCAGTCGATGGAGCGACATGGTAGAAATTTAATGAAATACATCCCGACTTCACATAAGAGATCACAATGTGAGGTTGGGCTTATCATGTGATGGTTTCAACCCGTTCAAGCACATGAATACCAACCACAGTGTATGGCCAGTATTTACTCATGTTTATAACCTCTCATCATAGATGTGTATGAAAAAATCCTTCACTTTCATGACAGTGCTCATCCCTAGACCGATGGAGGTAGAAAATGACATTGATGTCTATTTGCAGTCTCTTATTGTCGAGCTGAAATAGTTGTGGAGCATTCAAGGTATTCTAACTTTTGATGTTTTGATGAATGAGTCATTCTCCATGCATGCGGTGCTTATGTGGATAATAAATGACTTTCTAGCTTATATCTTAATATCAAGCTGGAGTACGAAAGGTGAGCTAGCATGCCTGATTTATAGAAAAAAATATCCAGACAAAAATGTTGACACATCAGAGGAGCTTTAGCTTTATACGGCATCGATGTTTTCTCTGTCAAAACTATCCATATAGAAGGGATGCACGCTCCTTCGATAGCACTGTTGAAGAAAGTGAAGCACCTAGCCGGATGTCTGGGAGTGAGATGTTGAGAGAGTTAGATGGTCTTAGATTTGAATTTGATAAAGGTTATCCGATTGATGGTAAAAAGAGGAAGCATCGATCAAAGACAAATGGCACACACTTTAATTGGAGAAATTTTTTTTTTTTTTGACTTACCATATTGGGAGACAAACTTATTATGCCACTACTTGGATATCATGCACATTGAAAAGAATGTGTGCGAACTTCTATTAGTAATGATCTTGAACATCAAAGATAAAATCAAGGATGACTTAAATTCTTGATTTGACTTGAAAGAATGAGGTATTAGAAGATCACTCCACCCGGAGTCGGTAGGAGGAGAATAGTGGAGGCTCTCTCATGCATGCTGTGTTATGAATGCCTCCGAATAATCTACATTTCTTCATGTGTTGGAGGACATAAAGATTCCAGAAAGATACTCAAGCAACATATCAAAGCGTGTGAATAGTAAGGATGTCAGACTTGATGGATTGAAGATTCATGATTACCATGTGTTGATGCAGAAGTTGATCCCAGTAGCTATTCATCGTATGTTGCTAAAAAATGTGAGAATGGTTGTTATTCATTTTTGTAACTTCTGCAGAGATATTTGTATGAAGAGGTTACTTAAGAAAGATGTGAAGAAAATGAAAGCAAGGGCAGTGACTATATTATATGATCTAGAGAAGATATTTTTACTATCATTTTTTATAGTTATGATGCATCTCACCATGCACCTTGCGGAGAAAGTTACATTTGGAGGCTCAATATTTTGTCGATAGATGTACCCCATCGAGAAGAATATTCAAATACTGAAATCTTATATAAGGAATATGAATCGTCCGGAGAGATCCATAGCAAAAGGTTATTTGGGTCAAGAGTGTATGAATTTTTATACCATGTACTTAAATAAGCTCGAGACACGTCGTAACCAGCCAATAAGGAATCAAGATGATCAGTGTGAGCCAATTGAGCCTGTATTTGAGTCTGTTACTCCTTGGATTGATTTTGATGATTACAAAGCATTTGAAGGGGTACTAATAATTTTTGCTTGAAAAAGACTTATTGCTTTTCAGGGATAAAATTATAATTTTATCAAACCCTGATTTGAAAGCATCAAGTGATAGAACAAAAGATTTGTGATCCATTGATAAAAATTTTATTATTTTTGGACTTGTATTTTGAAAGATATTCATGTTTGAAAAACATGAGTCGACCCATGAGTCGACTCATGACATATGAGATGATTGGCACACAGAATTTTTGGTCGGCACAGACTTGGCACACCCTGTGAGTCGACTCATGAGTCGACCCCCAAGGCATGAGTCGACCCATGAGTCGACCTCTGCGGGTTTTAGGCCAATTTTACAGAACCTTGCTTCCCTTTTGGTTTTCTGGTATTTTTCCACAGAGGTCGATCCATGAGTCGACCCATGAGCATGAGTCGACCCATGAGTCGACCTCTGTGACGAAAATATTTCACAATGACTAGTTTTTAACCCATTTTAAGTATTTTTAATACTCATTTAATATGATCTAACGGCTCTATTTCAGCCTAGATTGTTCTTCACCATTTCTTAAAGCTATAAAAGGGACAAAAAGGTGGGAATCATTAAGAAGAATCAAGAAGAGAGATTTTGAAAAGAGAATTTCAAGCTAACTTTTTAGCCCTAAGCAAGAGCTCACTCAAAGCATTCAAGAAGCCTTTAATCCAAGCTCACCAACTCCTCAAGTGTACATTCAAGTCTCCAACCACCTTGAGAAAATCAAAAAGGGTCTTCTTCTCTTTGAGTAAAGTGTATTTAAAGTCTCATTCGCTCATTAAAGGAGATTCCTTTATACTTTTTGTGCTATTCATTGTTATACTCTATTTGAGTTATTATTTTTATTTTGAAAGGGTTCCAAAACAAGGAAAGATTGATTCGAACCTTGAATCGGAGTGTATTGGGTTGGCTTGTACCCAAAAAATAAGTGGACTAGCTTGGGATAGCTAGAGTCGGAGTTTCCAACATTTGTATTCAGGTTGCATACAAGTTAGTGGATTGGAACTTCCAAGTAGGAGCTTGGGGAGTGGATGTAGGTGCAAGGTTGGCACCGAACCACTATAAATTTTTTTATTTGTGTTGTATCTAATTGCTCTTCTTTAACTCTTCATTATTCTCTTGCATTCTTGTATTTAGCCATTAGCCTTGAATCAACTTTACTCTCCCTATTTATTTAGCTATTGTCAAATATTTTTCATAAGACATAAGTTAAGTTTAAAATTTTTAGAAACCCAATTCACCCCCCCACTTGGGTTGCATAGCTGGGCAACAAGTGGTATCAGAGCCCAGTGCTCTAGCCCTACTTTGATCTAACCAATCAAAGAGCCAAAGATCTATGGCAACTCAAGTCGGCACTTCTCTAACCGAGGGGCAGTCCACTAACCAACCTTCACTTTTCAATGGATCTAATTACACCTATTGAAAAGTTTGGATGAAAATATTCATTCAAGCACTCGACTATGATATGTGAAGTATCATAGTGAATGGCCCTCACACACCCACTAAAATTATAGATGGTGTGGAATCAGCCAAACCCGAAAAAGAGTGGGATGAGGTTGATAAAAAAATGGCTCAATTAAATACTAAAGCTATGAATGTTCTATATTGTGCTCTTGATGCTAACGAATTTAATCGCATTTCTACTTGCTTGTCTGCTAAAGAAATATGGGATAGGTTAGAAGTAACCCATGAAGGAACCAATCAAGTAAAGGAGTCTAAAATTAACATGCTCGTGCATAAATATAAATTGTTTAAAATGGAGCATGATGAGTCCATAACTGAAATGTTTACTCGCTTTACTGATATTATAAATGGTTTAAAGAGTCTTGATAAGTCCTATACTAACAGTGAGCTTGTAAGAAAGATTCTCAGGTCCTTACCAAGAACTTGGGAAGCCAAAGTGACCGCCATCCAAGAAGCTAAGGACTTGAACATTCTACCCTTGGAAGAGCTTCTTGGATCATTGATGACACATGAGCTGAGTATGAAACAACATCAAGAGGAAGAAGTCAAAAAGAAGAGAACAATCACCCTCAAATCCACAGCTCCACCAGATGAAGAAACTGATGACACCGAAAATGAAGAGCAGGATGAAGAGATGGCACTCATTACCCGAAGGTTCAAAAAGTTTTTGAGAAAAAGGAAACAAGAGATGAGAAAAAGGCCATTCACAAAAGGAGAACAGAGCAAAGAAAAGGATAAGGACCAACCCCTTATCTGCTATGAATGCAAGAAATCGAAACACTTCAAGTCTGAATGCCCACAACTGAAGAAGGGTCTCAAGAAGTACAAGAAGAAGGCCATGATGGCCACTTGGAGTGGGAGTGATAACTCAAGCTCCGAAGAGGAAGACTCGACTGAACAAGCCAACCTGTGCATTATGGCACATGAAAATGAGGTAATTTCTGAAACTCCTAGTGACTTTACATTTGAAAAACTGCATGAAGTATTTTGTGATTTAATTGATGAACTAAAGAAACTAGGGATAAAGAACAAAGATCTAAAATCAAAAAATCAATCTTTACTGAAACAAAATGAAAGCACTTCAATTGAAAAATCTATCCTTCTTCAAAAAAATCAAAATTTAAAGAATGAAATTGCCAAGCTAAAACCAATAGTAGAAAAATTCATCTTGAGTTCTAATAAACTTAATATGATTCTTGAAAATCAAAAGGCCGTGTATGATAAGGCTGGATTTGGCTATAACCCTTTGAAGAAATAAAAGTATCTGAAAAATATCTATGTAAACTTTTCAAATAATAAGTTTTCTAATATTACTTGCTTCAAATGTGGTAGAGTAGGACACACATCATACACTTGCTTCTCTAACAAATCTGTAAACTCAAATGTAAAGAAAATATGGGTTCCAAAAGGAACCATTATGACTAACCAAAAAGGACCTAAGAAAGCTTGGGTATCTAAAATAAAAACTTGACTTTTGCCTGCAGGTGTGTCTAGCATCCCAAGGAGAAAACAAAAAATGGTATCTTGATAGCAGATGCTCGAGACACATGACTGGTGATGAATCTCAATTCATCACTCTTGATGCTAAGAATGGAGGGATGGTCACCTTTGGAGACAATGGTAACGGAACGATCATCGGTATAGGTAACATTGGTATCACTCCCTCCAAATACATTGAAAATATTTTGTTAGTAGATGGTTTAAAGCATAATTTACTAAGTATTAGTCAATTTTGTGATAAAGGATATAAAGTTATTTTTGAATCTTCTGTTTGCATTATAACTAGTTCTATTAAAGAAGGTATTAAATTTATTGGACATAGACATGGTAATATTTATATGGTAGATTTGAATGATCTATCCAAAATAAACATGCAATGCCTAGTATCCTTGAATGCCAAAATTAATGAGACTAGTTGGCTTTGGCATTGTAGGCTTGCACATATTAGCATGCATTCACTTTCAAAATTAATTAAGAAAGAATTGGATCTTGGTTTGCCAAAATTGAATTTTGAAAAGGATAAAATTTGTGATGCATGCCAACTAGGTAAACAAACAAGAGTTTTATTTAAATCCAAAAATATTATTTCAACCTCTAGACCTTTAGAGCTTTTGCACATGGACTTATTTGGACCTACTAGAACTACTAGTCTAGAAGAAAAATGATATAATTTTGTAATTATAGATGATTACTCTCATTTTACTTGGATTTTCTTTCTGTCACACAAGGATGAAACTTTTCAAGTTTTCACTAAATTTTATCGAAAAGTCACTAATGAGAAAGGATTTTCAATTCAAAATATTCGAAGTGATCATGGAACTGAATTTGAAAATCAAGACTTTGAAAAATTTTATGATGAAAAAGGAATAGGCCATAATTTCTCTGCACCTAGGACACCCCAACAAAATGAGGTAGTAGAAAGAAAAAATAGAACCCTAGAAGAAATGACCCGTACCATGCTATGTGAAAGCAACCTTCCAAGATACTTTTGGGCGGAAGCTATTAACACAGCATGTTACATTTAAATCATGCTTTGATTATACAAATTTTAAAGAAAACCCCCTATGAGCTTTGGAAAGGAAGAAAACTTAATATTGCATATTTTCATATTTTTGGTTGTCGATATTTTATATTAAATAAGGGTAAAGAAAGACTTAGAAAATTTGATGCAAAATCAGATGAAGCAATTTTTTTTGGTTACTCCTCCACTAGTAAAGCTTTTAGAGTTTTTAACAAAAGAACCTTAGTAGTAGAGGAGTCAATACATGTTGTCTTTGATGAATCTAATGATCTTCCTTCAAGGAAGAATGAAGGTGTTGATGATGCAAATCCTCTTATAGAAGGAATGAAGGAGATCACTCTGAAGGATTCAACAATTCAAGATGATGAAGAACATGAAGACAAACAGGATGAGGAAGGTGAAGAACATCAAGAACAACCTCAAGGTACAAATGACCTACCCAAAGAATGGAGGTATGTTCACAATCATCCTAAGGAGCTAATTATTGGTGATCCTATGCATGGGGTAAGAACTCGTTCTTCACTTAAAGATGTATTTAATCATTGTACTTTTATCTCTCATCTTAAACCTAAAACTATTGAAGAAGCTGAAAATGATTATAATTGGATTAATGCGATGCAAGAGGAACTTAATCAATTTGAAAGAAATAATATATGGACCTTAGTATCAAGATCTAAAAATTATTCAATAATTGGCACAAAATGGGTCTTTAGGAACAAATTAGATGAACATGAAAATATAATAAGAAATAAAGCAAGATTGGTTGCTAAAGATTATAATCAAGATGAAGGAATTGATTTTGATGAGACCTTTGCACCTGTTGCTAGATTAGAGGCAATTAGACTTCTACTTGCATATGCTTACTTTATGAAATTTAAATTATTTTAAATGGATGTCGAAAGTATATTTTTAAATGGATACATTGCTGAAGAAGTCTATATAGAACAACCCCCAGGTTTTGAAAATCATGCTTTTTTTAATCATATTTTTAAACTAAATAAAGCTCTATATGATTTGAAACAAGCACCCAGGGCTTGGTATGAAAGGCTAAGCAAATTTTTACTTAATAATAATTTTTCAAGAGGCAATGTAGACACAACCCTTTTCATTAAAAAAAATCAAGATGACATATTAATTATACAAATATATGTTGATGATATTATTTTTGGATCTACTAATGAATCTCTTTGTCAAGATTTTGCAAAGCTCATGCAGGGGGAGTTCGAGATGAGCATGATGGGAGAACTTATATTCTTCCTCGGACTCCAAATCAAACAAACAAAAGAAGAAATCTCCATCACCCAAAGCAAGTACACAAGAGAATTACTTAAAAAATTTGGAATGGAGAACTCCAAAGCAATTGGCACACCCATGAGCCCTTCATGTAAGCTTGACAAGGATAAAGAAGGTAAAAGTGTAGACTTAAAATATTATAGAGGTATGATTGGCTCTCTATTATATTTAACTGCAAGTAGACCTGATATCATGTTTAGTGTTTGTCTGTGTGCTAGATTTCAATCTAATCCTAAAGAATCTCACAGGAATGCTGTTAAAAGAATCCTTAGATATTTGAATGATACTCAAACTCTAGGATTATGGTACTCTAAGGACTCATTAATTGATTTAATAGGATATTCAGATACTGATTTTGCTGGATGTAGATTAGATAGAAAAAGCACTAGTGGAACTTGCCAATTTCTTGGAGTTAACCTAATCTTCTGGTTTAGCAAGAAATAAAATTCGATAGCACTGTCTACGGTCGAGGCTGAATACATTGCAGTTAGAAGTTGTTGTGCTCAAATCTTGTAGATTAAGCAACAACTCGAAGATTTTGGTATCAAACTTAATGAAACACCCATAAGATGTGACAACACTAGTGTCATAAATCTTACTAAAAATCCAATTCAGCATTCGAGGTCTAAACATATTGAAATCAGACATCATTTTATAAGAGAACATGTTCAAAATAAAGATATAATTCTTGACTATGTTTGTACTGAAAAATAATTAGCCGACATCTTTACAAAGGTCCTAAGTGAAGATAGATTCTGTGAAATTAGGAGAGAGCTAGAAATTCTTGATCCATCTTCTTAAATATCTCTCTAATTTCAAAGAATCAATGTCAAAAATTCTTTGAACTAAATTTCCATCATTTCTCTTGGAACTAAAAGCTCAAAATTATCATTCTCATAATTGTTCATAGAGCAAAAATTCTTCTCCCAGAGTTTTTTGAATTTCTCAAAATTTATTCATCATTTTCTTGAAATTTTGTGAACCATGAGTCGACCCCCTAGGGTCGACCCAATGGCATACTTGCAATTTTTGGTCAAAGTCCCATGAGTTCTTCTCTTTTTGATTAAAAATCCGTTCATGAGCCGACCCACTCCATCTTCGTCTTCCTCCCTCCAAAACCCATACTCCTCTTCTTCTTCCTCTCCAAATCTAAGGTCTAAGTCCAAGATCTTTCTCCCATCACCCCTCCACCTCAAATCGCCCCTTGGGAAAGGAGCTATTCTCATTTTTCTTCCTTGATTGGAGCGGTTGGAGCGTGCCCTAGCTTCCACCATTCTCCTCCAAATCGGAGTTTCTCTCCTCCAAAAATCTCTTTCCATCCCCTAATAACCCTCTATCTCCTCACACATTTGATCTTCCAAGTCTCCTTGCTTGCTCTTGTGGTGAAAATGGCTCCAAAAATGAAGCTCCCTCAAAGAAGAAAATTGGTCTGTGAGTTGGAAGAGGGCGTGCGTAGGAAAAGACAAGCTTCTCAGACCTCTTCTGCTTTCATTCCTATTTTGGCATCTGCTCCAGGTTCCTCTCAGTCTCCACTAAGCCCCAGTAAAATTTCTTTATCTGTTAGAAAGGTAGAACCCGGGAAAAATATTGACTTCAGATTTTTTGCAAAAGAGGGGTTCTCCATTGGTTCAAAAATCAAAAAATCAAGGTTGGAGATTTTACTGTTCACTTAAAGAAGTTACATATGTGGATTTGGTTAGAGAGTTTTATCTGAACTTGTGCTATGGCAATGGAACAGTAACATCCATTGTTAAGGGTATTGATATCTGTTTAGATCCTGTTATTTTGGGAGAGATTCTTCATTTGCCCTGTGAGGGATACTCAAACATGGAACTCCCAGTGAAGAAAGAAGGAATTAATGTGATTTTAGGAGGAACCTACTCGGGAAGCCTAAATAAACTTGAAGCCAAGATCCTGTCCATTGAAATGAGGATTCTACATCAATTGGTAACAAAGCTTTTCTTCCCTAGAAGTGGTAGACATGACCTCCTTTCAGGTCGAGACATCTGCATCATGTTTCATGTGATTACCCAAACCCCCTAAACCTCCCAGCATTAATGATAAAGCCATGAGGGAAACCCTGAATAGATTCAAGGCTCATCTGCCTTTCGGTATGGCCCTCACATTGGTTTTCAGGAGGTTTGGAGTTAGTTCTGAGGGGGAGGCATCAGCTAGGCTCTCTCACTCTGACACCATCAACCAACATACTTTGCACTGCATGGGATTTACTAGGACTGATGGTGGTTGGATTAAGGGCACAGAAGAGAGAGTTGAGGACAGAGCTGAGGAAGAAGGTCCTTCATCACCTCTCCATGATATCAGGACAGCATCTCCAGACATTCAGTTCATTTCAGATCCCGAGGCTGGCCCTTTAGAGTCCACTAGGAGGCACACTCCAGTTCAGCAGCCAGACAGCAAAGCACATCCCTCAGAGATCAGATTGGTTGATGACCAGATTGAGATGATCTCTCAGCATGTGGCTTCCTTGCTTTCTCGACAGTGGGGCACTTCAGCTTTTGCACCGGGATCCACATCATTTGATGCGTCTGATCAGACTTTGATCCTCCACATCTTCACTGTATTTCAGATGATCTCAGATCAGTCAGTTCGTATTCAGCAGCTTGAGGGTTACATATTGAGACTGACTGGGAGGATACTTGACTTGCAGGGGCAAGTGTTAGCTCTGGCACACCCACAGCCACAGGAGTGCACCACTAAGGTCTTAGACCTATCTATGGAGGCAGCCAGACTTAGAGGAGTATTGGAGAGTGGATTTAATTTCCTAAGGAGAGAGATCAGAGGCTCTAGTGAGCATGCATCCATCCAGTTCACTGCACTGCTACAGTCTGTTTCGAGAGCTCTGAACCTTCTAGACACCATCAGGCTCTCTCTTGCAGTTCAATCTATTGCTTCTCAGCCTTCAGGATCATCTCGCCCACCTACTCGTGCCAGCACCTCCACTCGTGGCAGAGGCAGACGGGGTAGAGGATGAGTTCTTGGTCGTGATCCTTCATCTCCCCACCCTATCTCTGATACATCTGACTCTGATCCATCCAGTCATGAGCTCTACTAGATCCTTGTAGTTAGTCTTGTCTTTTGTCTCTTTCTAAGATCTATCTTTTGGGCCATGTAATGATGATTGGCTGATTGACTTTAATATTTTGGTATATGTAGTGGAACAACTATATGGTTTCAGTCACTTTTTGATTATATATATATATCTACTCTTTGACTTTTAATGTATGACCTTCAAATTGAGTCACTTTCAATTGTATGCATGTTTAAAATACTATGAATTGCTATTTCATATCTATGATATCCAATAGTATGTTTTTTTTTTATTGCTATATTCAGGGGGAGTAAACATTAATATTAGTAAAATTACTATTAGTAAAATTAATTCCATCAAAAGAAAGAAAAAGAGAAAATATATTCAAAGAAAAAGGGGGAGTAAACAATATTTTTTGTTGATGCTATCAAAAAGGGGGAGAAATTAAAGAATCAAAAGTAGATAAATAAAAGAATTAAAAGCAAAATGAGGAAATTATTAAGCAAAAGCAAATGAGCAAACTTTAAAATTAATTCTTAGACATGCTCTGGTACCAAAATTAAATAATCAAATGAGAATGAGCAAATTTTCAAGATGCTAAGCAATTTGAAAAACAAGCAAATGAGCAAATGAGATATTTTCAAATGAATAATTTTCAAAATTCTTAGGCAAATTCTGCTTTGCTCTGATAACAAAAATAAATTTTGCTCTGATACCAAGATCATATAATCAAATGAGCAAAATTTTAAATTATTAAGCAATAGGCAAATTGTTTATGCAAATGAGCAACACAAGCAAATGGGCACATATATCACATGTCAAAAGAATCAATCTTCTTTTCAAGTAAATACACTTATAAGTAATTTTTAAGTTGGTAGTAAATTTTTTATTTATCTTCAAACTACCTATAATGCATTTCATTCCTTTGAAATTCATGCTCATTGTTTCATACATATGCTTTTGCTCAAATATTTTATCAACATCAAAAAGGAGGAGATTGTTGCTCCTTGGATTGATTTTGATGATTACAAAGCATTTGAAGGGGTACTAATGATTTTCGCTTGAAAAAGACTTATTGCTTTTCAGGGGTAAAATTATAATTTTATCAAACCCTGATTTGAAAGCATCAAGTGATAGAACAAAAGATTTATGATCCATTGATGAAAATTTTATTATTTTTGGACTTGTATTTTGAAAGATATTTATATTTGAAAAATATGAGTCGACCCATGAGTCGACTCATGACATATGAGATGATTGGCATGCAGAATTTTTGGCTGGCACAGACTTGGCATACCCTGTGAGTCGACCCATGAGTCGACCCCCAAGGCATGAGTCGACCCATGAGTCGACCTCTGCGGGTTTTAAGCTAATTTTACAGAACCTTGCTTCCCTTTTGATTTTTTGGTATTTTTCCACAGAGGTCGATCCATGAGTCGACCCATGAGTCGACCCCTATGACGGAAATATTCCACAATGGCTAGTTTTTAACCCATTTTAAGTACTTTTAATGCTCATTTAATGTGGTCTAACGGCTCTATTTCAGCCTAGATTGTTCTCCACCATTTCTTAAAGCTATAAAAGGGATAAAAAGGTAGGAATCATTAAGAAGAATCAAGAAGAGAGATTTTGGAAAGAGGATTTCAAGCTAACTTTTCAGCCCTAAGCAAGAGCTCACTCAAAGCATTCAAGAAGCCTTTAATCCAAGCTCACCAACTCCTCAAGTGTATATTCAAGTCTCCAACCATCTTGAGAAAATCAAAAAGGGTCTTCTTCTCTTTGAGTAAAGTGTATTTAAAGTCTCATTCACTCATTAAAAGAGCTTCCTTTGTACTTTTTGTGTTATTCATTGTTATACTCTGTTTGAGTTATTATTTTTATTTTGGAAGGGTTTCAAAATAAGGGAAGGTTGATCCGAACCTTGAATCGGAGTGTATTAGGTTGGCTTATACTTGAGAAATAAGTGGACTAGCTTGGAATAGCTAGAGTCGGAGTTTCCGATGTTTGTATTCAGGTTGAATACAAGTTAGTGGATTGGAACTCCCAAGTAGGAGCTTGGGGAGTGGATGTAGGTGCAAGATTGAAACCGAACCACTATAAATCTTTTTGTTTGTGTTGTGCCTAATTGCTCTTCTTTAACTCTTCATTATTCTCTTGCATTCTTGCATTTAGCCATTAGCCTTGAATCAACTTTACTCTCCCTATTTATTTAGCTATTGTCAAACATTTTCATAAGACATAAGTTAAGTTTAAAATTTTTAGAAACCCAATTCACCCCCCCCCCTCTTGGGTTGCATAGCTGGGCAACAAGTGGTATCAGAGCCCGGTGCTCTAGCCCTACTTTGATCTAACCAATCAAAGAGTTAAAAATCTATGACAACTCAAGTCGGCACTTCTCTAACCGAGGGGTAGTCCACTAACTGACCTCCACTTTTCAATGGGTCTAATTACACCTATTGGAAAGCTCGGATGAAAATATTCATTCAAGCACTCGACTTTGATATGTGGAGTATCATAGTGAACGGCCCTCACACACCCACTAAAATTATAGATGGTGTGGAATCAGTCAAACCCGAAAAAGAGTGGGATGAGGTTGATAAGAAAATGGCCCAATTAAATGCTAAAGCTATGAATGTTCTATATTGTGCTCTTGATGCTAACGAATTTAGTCATATTTCTACTTGCTTATCTGCAAAAGAAATATGGGATAGGCTAGAAGTAACCCATGAAGGAACCAATCAAGTAAAGGAGTCCAAAATTAACATGTTCGTGCATAAATATGAATTGTTTAAAATGGAGCATGATGAGTCCATAACTGAAATGTTTACTCACTTTACTGATATTATAAATGATTTAAAGAGTCTTGGTAAGTCCTATACTAACAGTGAGCTTGTAAGAAAGATTCTCAGGTCCTTACCAAAAATTTGGAAAGCCAAAGTGACCGCCATCCAAGAAGCCAAGGACTTGAACATTTACCCTTGGAAGAGCTTCTTGGATCATTGATGACACATGAGCTGAGTATGAAACAACATCAAGAAGAAGAAGTCAAAAAGAAGAGAACAATCGCCCTCAAATCCACAGCTCCACCAGATGAAAAAACTGATGACACCGAAAATAAAGAGCATGATGAAGAGATGGCACTCATTACCCGAAGGTTCAAGAAGTTTTTGAGAAAAGAAAACAAGGGATGAGGAAGAGGCCATTCACAAAAGAGAAACAGAGTAAAGAAAAGGATAAGGACCAACCCCTTATCTGCTATGAATGCAAGAAATTGGGACACTTCAAGTCCGAATGCCCACAACTGAAGAAGGATCTCAAGAAGTACAAGAAGAAGGCCATGATGGCCACTTGGAGTGGGAGTGATCACTCAAGCTCCGAAGAGGAAGACTCGACTGAACAAGCCAACCTGTGCCTTATGGCACATGAAAATGAGGTAATTTTTGAAACTCCTAGTGACTTTACATTTGAAGAACTGCATGAAGTATTTTGTGATTTAATTGATGAACTAAAGAAACTAGGGATAAAGAATAAAGATCTAAAATAAAAAATCAATCTTTACTGAAACAAAATGAAAGCACTTCAATTGAAAAATCTACCCTGCTTCAAGAAAATCAAAGTTTAAAGAATGAAATTACCAAGCTAAAATTAATAGTAGAAAATTCACCTTAAGTTCTAATAAACTTAATATGATTCTTGAGAATCAAAAGATCGTGTATGATAAGGCTGGATTTGGCTATAACCCTTTGAAGAAATAAAAGTATCTGAAAAATATCTATGTAAACTCTTCAAATAATAAGTTTTCTAATATTACTTGCTTCAAATGTGGTAGAGTAGGACACAAGTCATACACTTGCTTCTCTAACAAATCTGTAAACTCAAATGTAAAGAAAATATGGATTCTAAAAAGAACCATTATGACTAACCAAAAAGGATCCAGAAAGCTTGGGTATCTAAAATAAAAACTTGACTTTTGCCTGCAGGTGTGTCTAGCATCCCAAGGAGGAAACAGGAAATGGTATCTTGATAGCGGATGCTCGAGACATATAACTGGTGATGAATCCCAATTCATCACTCTTGATGCTAAGAATGGAGGGATGGTCACCTTTGGAGACAATGATAAAGGAAAGATCATCGGTATAGGTAACATTGGTATCACTCCCTCCAAATACATTGAAAATATTTTTTAATAGATGGTTTAAAGCATAATTTACTAAGTATTAGTCAATTTTGTGATAAAGGATATAAAGTTATTTTTGAATCTTCTGTTTGCATTGTAACTAGTCCTATTAAAGAAGGTATTAAATTTATTGGACATAGACATGGTAATATTTATATGGTAGATTTGAATGATCTATCCAAAATAAACATGCAATGCCTAGTATCCTTGAATGTCAAAATTAATGAGACTAGTTGGCTTTGGCATCGTAGGCTTGCACATATTTGCATGCATTCACTTTCAAAATTAATTAAGAAGAATTGGTTCTTGATTTGTCAAAATTAAATTTTGAAAAGGATAGAATTTGTGATGCATGCCAACTAGGTAAACAAACAAGAGTTTCATTTAAATCCAAAAATATTGTTTCAACCTCTAGACCTTTAGAGCTTTTGCACATGGACTTATTTGGACCTACAGAACTACTAGTCTAGGAGGAAAATGATATAGTTTATAATTATAGATGATTACTCTCATTTTACTTGAGTTTTCTTTCTGGCACACAAGGATGAAATTTTCAAGTTTTCACTAAATTTTATCAAAAAGTCACTAATGAGAAAGATTTTCAATTCAAAATATTCGAAGTGATCATGAACTGAATTTAAATCAAGACTTTGAAAAATT